>NW_023396559.1:0-300000 GCF_011125445.2 Fundulus heteroclitus | reverse complement strand
TGGATCAATGTGTGCTTCTGTGCTTTTTTTGTCTGTCTTTTTGTCTCTCTGCTCTGTCTTCTGTAACCCCCTAGTCGGTCGAGGCAGATGAGCGTTCATACTGAGCCCGATTCTGCTGGAGGTTTTTCCTTCCCATAAATGGGGAGTTTTTCTTTCCGTTGTCGCTTGATGCTTTCTCAGTATGAGGTATTGCTGCAAAGCCATGGACAATGCAGACGACTCTCCCTGTGGCTCTACACTTCTTTAGGAGTGAATGCTGCTTGTCAAGATTTGATGCAATCAACTGGTTCCCTTATATAGGATTTTTTTTGACCAATCTGTATAATTTGACGCAATCTGTATAATGTGATGGATTTTGACTTTGTAAAGTGCCTTGAGATGACATGGTTTATGAATTGGCGCTATATAAATAATATTGAATTGAATTGAATTGAATTGCAAAAGTAAAAAAAACAAATCTGTATACTGCCTGAATCGATTACAAGAAAGCATATGATTCAATGATACACACATGGATCCTGGAATGCCTGAAGGTGTACAAGTTCAACAGCACTCTGAGAGCCTTGCAAACTCCATGAGGCTGTGGAAAGCCACCCTTGAGGCCAACTTCAAGCCAATTGCACAAATATCCATCAAATGTGGAATGTACCAAGGAGATGCTCTGTCCCCTCTGCTGTTCTGCATAGGCCAGAACCCCCTTGCCAAATAATCAACACATTTAGCTATGGATACCAACTCTATCAGCCAACTCCTGTACATGGATGGCATAAAGCTATACGTTAAGAGGGAGTGAGACATCGACTCGCTGATCCACACCACCAGGATCTACAGCAGGGACATCGGAATGTCATTCGGGCTGGAGAAATGTGGCCAGATGGTGACAAAGAGACGGAAGGTAATCCACACAGAGGGGATTGCACTCCCTGAAGGGATAATAGCAGATTTTGAAGAGAGCTATAAGTACCTCGGAGTACCACAAACAAATGGCAACCTTGAAGAGGCCATGAGGAAAGTAGCAATAGCCAAATGCTTGCAATGAGTAAGGCAAGTTCTGAGAATTCAGCTCAATGGCAAGAACAAGGTCTGGGCAATCAACAGCTATGCCTGGCCAGTAATCAGATACCTTGTTGGGATAATAGGTTAGTCAAAGGAGGAAATCCAGACCACTGATGTTAAGACACAAAAGTTACTCAGCATGCATTGTGGATTCTACCCCAAATCCAGTAGGCACTGACTATAAACTAAGCGCTAAGAAGGAGGCAGAGGCTTAGTGAGCATCAGAGCCATCATTGAAGATGAAACATCCAAGCTCCAAGAATATATCAGGAAGATGGCCCCAAGGGATGAAGCGCTTAGTGAATGTTTCAGACAATGGAAGCTGGAAGAGAAGGAACTGAAGGAACCATCGTGGGAGGAAAAAACCTCTGCATGGGATGTACAACCGACAGATAGCTGAAGTGGCTGGTATGACCAGATCCTACCAATGACAAGAGAGGGCTGGACTGAAGGACAGCAATGAAACACTGATCATCGCAGCATAGGGAGCACAGTCACCTCCCAAAGTGGTGGAGAATGACAGAGCTAAGTACCTGTGGGACTTCCAGATGCAAACAGACAAAATGGTAATGCCCAACCAACTGGACATTGTGATCATTGATAAGCAGAAGAGGACAGCCGTTGTGATTGATGTAGCCATCTCAAGTGATGGAAACATCGGAAAAAAGAGAACAAGAAACTGGAAAAATACTAAGGGCTCAGTATAGAACTAGAAAGAGCCTGGAAGATGAAGACAACATCAGACATAGCAGTCCTGAAGAGCACTATCTTAAAAACAGCTAAGATCCTAAGAAGAACCCTCAAGATCCCAGGCCTCTGGTAAGGCAAGGCAAGGCAAGGCAAATTTATTTATATAGCACAATTCAATACAAAGACAATGCAAAGTGCTTTACATGATTAAAATATAGCAAAATAAAAGCAAGTAGGAATAAAATGAAGATAGAAAATAGAATAAAAGCAAGTAGGGATAGAATGTAGAAACAAAGAAGAACATTAAAAACAGTAAAACAGTTTAACTAGAACAGTCAAAGGCAATTTTAAACAAATGTGTTTTTAATCTTGATTTAAAAGAACTCAGGCTTTCCTCACTTTTACAGTTTTCTGGAGGTTTGTTCCAGATAAGCGGAGCATAGGAACTAAATGCTGCTTCTCCTTGTTTAGTGCTGGTTCTAGGTATACAGAGTAGGCTGGAGCCAGAAGACCTCAGTGGTCTGGAAGGGTGATACACTGATAACAATCTGTAATGTATTTAAGTGCTAAGCCATTTAGGGATTTATAGACTAACAGATATATTTTAAAGTCTATTCTCTGAGATACAGGGAGCCAGTGAAGGGACTTTAGAACTGGGGTTATGTGCTCTACTTTCTTGGTCTTAGTGAGGACGCAGGCAGCAGCGTTCTGGATCAGCTGCAGCTGTCTGATCCACTTTTTAGGCAGACCCGTGAAAACACCATTGCAGTAATCAATTTGTCCGTCCGTCTGTCCGTTTTCTTCGGCTTATCCGGGGTCGGGTCACGGGGGTAGCAGCTTCAGTAGGGAGGCCCAGACGTCCCTCTCCCCGGCCACTTGGGCCAGCTCCTCTGGGGGAATCCTAAGGCGTTCCCAGTCCAGCCGGGAGACATAGTCCCTCCAGCGTGTCCTGGGTCTTCCCCTAGGCCTCCTCCCGGTGGGACGTGCCCGGAACACCTCACCAGGGAGGCGTCCAGGAGGCATCCTGACCAGATGCCCGAGCCACCTCAACTGGCTCCTCTCGACGTGGAGGAGCAGCGGCTCTACTCTGAGTCCTCCCTGGATGACTGAGCTCCTCACCCTATCTCTAAGCAAGAGCCCAGACACACTACGGAGAAAACTTGAGAAAAAAGCCGCCTGTATCCGGGATCTCGTTCTTTCGGTCACGACCCAAAGTTTGTGACCATAGATGAGGGTAGGAACGTCGATCGACCGGTAAATCAAGAGCTTCGTCTTTTGGCTCAGCTCTCTCTTTACCACAACGGATTGGTACAGCGCCCGCTTCACAGCAGACGCCGCACCAATCCGCCTGTCGATCTCCCGCTCCATCTTCCCCTCATTCTTGAACAAGACCCCAAGATACTTGAACTTCTCCATTAGGGGCAGCACATCCTCCCCAACCCGAAGAAGACACTCTACCCTTTTCCGGTTCAAGACCTTGGTCTCGGATTTGGAGGCACTGATCCTCATCCCGGCCGCTTCGCACTCGGCTGCGACCCACTCCAGTGAGAGCTGTAGATCACGCCCTGATGAAGCCAATAGGACCATGTCATCCGCGAATAACAGAGACGCAATCCTAAGGCCACCAAAACGGATCCCCTCAACACCTTGGCTGCGCCTAGAAATTCTGTCCATAAAAGTTATGAACAGAATCGGTGACAAAGGGCAACCTTGGCAGAGTCCAACTCTCACCGGAAACGAGTCCGACTTACTGTACACCGGTCGTACAGAGACCTGACAGCCCTTCTTAAAGGGTCCAGTACTTCATACTCCTGGAGTACCCCCCACAGGATCCCTCGGGGGACACGGTCGAATGCGTTCTCCAGATCCACGAAGCACATGTAGACTGGTTGGGCAAACTCCCATGCCCCCTCCAGAACCTGGAGGTTCAGGTCTGAGTCCATTTTTACACCCAGATTTCGGGCCTGATCAGTGGTTTCTAAATGAAGCGACTGAAGCCGTGTGCTAACCTTTCATCTCTTCTCTATTGGTCCAAATATTATTACTTCTGTTTTGTTTTTGTTCAATTGAAGAAAATGTTGGCGCCTCCACGTATTGAATTCTTCTAGGCATTTACTCAGTGCTTGAACTGGTTCATAGTCACCTGGTGACATGGTGATGTAAAGCTGTGTGTCATCTGCATAGTTATGGTAGCTGATGTTGCTGTTTTTTATGATCTGAGCTAGAGGGAGCATGTATATGTTGAAGAGGAGGGGACCCAGGATGGACCCTTGGGATACCCCACATGTGGTTTTTGTCATTTCTGATGTAAAGTTACCTACTGATACAAAAAAGTCCCTGTCCTTTAAGTAGGATTTAAACCAGTTGAGAGCTGTATCAGAGAGGCCGACCCAGTTCTCCAGGCGCTCTAACAGGATGGAGTGATCAACAGTATCAAATGCTGCACTGAGGTCCAATAGTACCAGCACGGTGGTTCTTCCACAGTCTGTATTTATATGGATGTCATTAAACACCTTGATAAGGGCAGTCTCTGTGCTGTGGTGAGCACGGAAGCCAGTAAGATTATTTTTCAATAATCTTACTGATAAAGGTGAGGTTTAAGATGGGCCTGTAGTTCTGGAGTAGAAGTTTGTCTAAATTGTTCTTTTTCAGCAGTGGTTTGATAATTGCTGTTTTTAGGGACAGGGGGAAAACACCTGACAGAAGGGACGTGTTTATTATCTGAGTCAACTCAGACGCTATGACAGGCAAAACTTTCTTAAAGAAAACTGTGGGCAGAACATCAAGACAGCAGGAGGAGGAACTTAGCTGCTGAGTGATCTGCTCTAAGCTTTTGTGGTTTATTTGGGTGATTTGGGACATTTGGTCAAAATCAATTCTAGTTGGAGACAACTTTGGTACTGAACTTGGAATGGATGTACAAAGTGATCCTCTAATCTTTTGGATTTTCTCAGTAAAGAAGTTAGCAAATTCATTGCAGGCCCTGGTGGAGTGGAGTTCAGAAGCCACGGATACAGGAGGATTTGTTAACCTGTCGACTGTGGTAAATAAGACACAAGCATTATTAATGTTCTTGTTTATGATCTCAGAGAAGAAAGATTCTCTTGCATTTTTCAGTTGTAAGTTATATCTGTAAAGTCTCTCTTTATAGATTTCATAGTGAACCTGGAGTCTGTTCTTTCTCCACCTGCGTTCAGCTTTTCGACACTCCCTTTTTTCACCTCTAACTGCTGGAGCATTTCTCCAAGGAGATTTTTTCTTCCCGGAAATAACCTTCACTTTAACTGGAGCAATGCAGTCAATGATGTCTGAGACTCTAGAATGAAAGTAATGTACTAGCTCATCTACTGAGTTGCAGCCCAAGGTTGAAGTAGCAGAGTAAGCTTTAATAGAAGTTTCCGTGGCATTGTCATTAATTCAATTCAATTCAATTTTATTTATATAGCGCCAATTCATGAAACATGTCATCTCAAGGCACTTTACAAAGTCAAGTTCAATCATATTATACAGATTGGGTCAGATTATACAGATTGGTCAAAAATGTTCCTATATAAGGAAACCAGTTGATTGCATCAAAGTCCCGACAAGCAGCATTCAGTACTAACAGTAGTACTCTATAGAGTGAGAAAATTAGATCCTGATGTCCTCCAGTAGCCTAAGCCTATAGTAGTAAAACTATAAAGGTAGCTTTGAGAAACTTGAGCCACTCTAGTTATAAGCTTTGTCAAAAAGGAAAGTTTTAAGATTAGTCTTAAAAGTAGACAGGGTGTCTGCCTCACGGACCAAACCTGGGAGTCGGTTCCACAGGAGAGGAGCCTGATAGCTAAAGGATCTGCCTCCCATTCTACTTTTAGAGACTCTAGGAACCACCAGCAGACCTGCAGTCTGAGAGCGAAGTGCTCTGTTAGGAACATACGGGGTAATCAGAGCTCTGATATATGATGGAGCTTGATTATTAAGGGCTTTATACGTTAGAAGAAGAATTTTAAATTCTATTGTTGATTTAACAGGAAGTCAATGAAGGGAAGCTAAAATTGGAGAAATATGATCCCGCTTGTTGATTTTCATCAGAACTCTTGCTGCAGCATTTTGGATCCGCTGAAGTTTTGAACTGCATTTTGTGGACTTCCTGATAGTAAAGAATTACAATAGTCCAGCCTTGAAGTAACAAATGCATGGACCAGTTTTTCAGCATCACTCCTGGACAGAATGTTTCTAATTTTGGCGATATTCCGGAGGTGAAAAAAGGAAACTCTGGAAACCTGTTTAATATGGGATTTAAATGACATGTCTTGGTCAAAAATAACACCAAGATTTTTTACTCTATTACCAGAGGCAAAGTTAATGCAACCCAGATTAAGTGATTGGTTAAGAAGTTTATTTTTTGAGTAGTCTGGCCCAAAGATTACAACTTCGGTCTTGCCAGAATTTAGATGCAAGAAATTTAAAGTCATCCAGCTTTTGATGTCATCAAGACATGACTGCAGTCGAAGTAATTGATTGGATTCATCAGGATTTATGGATAAATATAGCTGAGTGTCATCAGCATAACAGTGGAAATTAATCCCATGCTGTCTGATAATTTTGCCGATCGGAAGCATATATATAGTAAAGAGAATTGGTCCAAGGACTAAACCCTGTGGTACTCCACAGGTGACCCTAGAGTTTGAGGAAGATTTATTATTAACATGAACAAACTGGAATCTGTCCGACAGATAAGATTTAAACCAGCCTAATGCTTCCCCCTTAATCCCTACAGTATGTTCAAGTCTTTGTAGGAAAATATTGTGATCAACTGTATCAAATGCAGCACTGAGATCTAACAGGACAAGTACAGACACAAGTCCATTATCTGAGGCCATGAAAATATCATTAGTGACCTTCACTACTGATTTCTACTGTTCTTCAGTCTACTGTTCTCCAGTTTTGCATTGTATTACATTGAAATGACTGTCGTCATTTCAGCTTTTAACTTTTTGCTCTCTCTCTTTTTCTTCATAGTAGGTACACCTGGTCTGGCGTTCTGTTAACTATGACATCATCCAGAGAAGACGGCTCACCCGCTACTACCATCTAATGTAGAACAGATTACTAGATCAATGTGTGCTTCTGTGTCTTTTTGTCTCTCTTGTTGTGTCTCTACTCTGTCTTCTGTAACCCCAGTCGGTCGAGGCAGATGACCGTTCATACTGAGCCCGGTTCTGCCGGAGGTTTTCCTTCCCGTTAATGGGGAGTTTTTCTTCCCACTGTCGCTTCATGCTTGCTCAGTATGAGGGATTGCAGCAAAGCCATGTACAATGCAGACGACTCTCCCTGTGGCTCTACGGTTCCCCAGGAGTGAATGCTGCTTGTCGGGACTTTGATGCAATCAACTGGTTTCCTTATATAGGACATTTTTGACCAATCTGTCTAATCTGACCCAATCTGTGTAATATGATTGAACTTGATTTTGTAAAGTGCCTTGAGATGACATGTTTCATGATTTGGCGCTATATAAATAAAATTGAATTGAATTGAATTCACCAGAGCTGTTTCAGTGCTATGATGAGCTCTGAAGCCTCTGAAGTTTCTGACTGAAACTCCTCAAGTAGGTCATTGCTTTGTTAATGTTCACAAAGTTGATTAGCAACTACTTTGTCAAGAATTTTAGATAAGAAAAGAAGATTAGATATAGGTCTGTGGTTTACTAACTCATCTTGATCAAGAGAAGGTTTCTTAAGTAAAGGTTTAATAACAGCTACTTTAAAAACCTGTGGTACATATCCATTTACTAAGGATAGATTGACCATGTCCAAAATAGGGCCACTGATCAAAGGGAATATGTCCTTAAACAACTTGGTTGGGATTGGGTCTAACATACAGGTAGAAGGTTTAGATGAAGCTAAAATTTTAGATAGCTCAGAAAGTTCTACTGCTTCTAAACAGTTCAAACACTGTGCAGGTTCTAAAGATTCCTCCAATGCTGCCTCACTTACTGAGGATGAGGTAATCATGTTTGGGAGGATGCCAATTATTTTATTTTTAATGGCATCAATTTTATTTATGAAGAATCCCATAAAATTGTTACTACTAAGAGCTAAGGGAACGGATGGATCAACAGAGCTGGGTAAGTTTGGCAACTGTACTAAAGAGAAATCTAGGATTATTTTTATTCTCTTCAATTAATGATGAAAAATATGCTGCTCTAACTCTGCGAAGGGTCTTGTTATACAACAATAGACTGTCCCTCCAGATTAAGTAGGATTCCTCTTGGTGTGTAAAGCGAAATTTTCTCTCCAATTTCCTAACATTGTGCTTCAAGGAACACAGCTCTGAATTAAACCAGGGAGCCAGTTTCCTGTGAATAATCCCTTGTTTTTCAAGGGAGCTACATTGTCTAATGCAGAATTCAATGAGGAAGTCACACTGTTAGCAAAGGTATCGATTTGTGAATGGGAAGAAACAGCATTGCGTGGGGTTCGTTGATCTTTTGGTCTCGCACCCAGAGTGGTCCAGGGATTCTCATTTTCCTCAGGGAACTGTTTGTTTGCTGAGTCGCTGGGCTGGTGGTCACCGTTTGGAATCACAGGCAGGGTTGTTTCATTTCCATGCGCGGCGTTTGCATCATAATTCACTTCGAGTCGGCAGATTTTCAATTCCATAACAGCTATCTTCTGTATAAGCTTGTCAAAGTCCATTGTGGTGAAGGTAGGCATCTTTTCAAAATCAAAATAAAAAAATAAGTAAAAGAAAATAAACAAAGTAACTAAATCCAACTTTCTGTGGTTTTGGTTAAGAGATAAAAAGGAGATAAAAAGTAAAAGGCAGGAAAATGCAAGCAAGCAGGGAGCAGAGAAAAAAAGCGTCCGAGCAGGCAGAGACGCGGAGAAAGCAAATGGTAGAGGACTTGAACCTGAGAAATGGAGAACCACCCACCCTGCTCAGGAGTATGAAGGGTGGATGAGAAAGCAGTTTTATACAGTAAGTCCCAGAAATATTTGGACAGTGACACAATCTTCATAATTAAGGCTCTGTATGTCACCACATTGGATTTGAAATGGGACAACTACAATATAATTCAAGTACAGATTTTAAGATTTAATTCAAGAGGGCTGAAAAAAATATGATTAAACATGTAGCAATTGTAGCTATTTTTATATAAGTGCTCCTCATTTCATGGGCTCAAAAGTAATTGGACAAATAAACATAACCCTAAGTAAAATGTTACTTTTCAATATTTTGTTGAGAATCCGTTGCAGGCAATGACTGACGCTGGGTTTTCACCTTTGTGATGCTTTGCCAAGCCTTTACTGCAGATGTCTCCAGTTGTTGCTTGTTTGTGGGTCTTTCTGCCTTAAGTTTTGTCTCGAGCAAATTAAATGCCTGCTCGATTGGGATGAGATCTGGTGATTGACTCGGCCATTGCAGAATATTACACTTATTTGCTTTAAAAAAAACTCTTGGGTTGCTTTTGCTGTATGTTTTGGATCATTGTCCATCTGTACTGTGAAGCACCATCCAACCAACTTTTCTGTATTTGGCTGAATCTAAGCAGAAAATATAGCCCTATACACTTCAGAATTCATCTGTCTTTTGTCACATCAATAAACACAAGTGACCCAGTGCCGTTGGAAGCCATGCATGCCCGTGCCATCGCACTGCCTCCACCATGTTTTACAGAAGATGTGGTATGTTTTGGATCATGAGCTATTCCAATTCTTCTCCAAACTTTCTTCTTCCCATCATTCTGGCACAGGTTGATATTTTTCTCATCTGTCCAAAGAATGCTCTTCCAGAACTGGGCTGACTTATTCAGTTTTTTTTTTTTGGGAAAGTCAATTCTGGTTTTTCAATTTTTGAGTCTTATTAATTGTTTGCACCTTGTGGTGAATCCTTTGTATTTGCTCTCATGAAGTCTTCTTTTTATGGTAGACTTAGATACTGATACATCTACTTCATGGAGAGTGGTCTTCACTTGAGTGGATGTTGTAAAGGGGTTTTTCTTCACCATGGAAAGGATTCTGCAATCATCCACCACTGTTGTCTTCCGTGGATGTCTAGGCCTCTTTGAGTTCACAAGATCACAGCTTTTTTCTCAGAATGTACCAAACTGTTGATTTGGCCACTCCTAACATTTCTGCTATCTCTCTGATGGATTTATTATTTTATTCAGACTCAGGATGGTCTATTTCACCTCCATTCAGAGATCCTTTGACCGCATGTTGTGTGTTCACAACAACAGGTTCCAAATGCAAACGCAACACCTGGATTCAACTCCAAACCTTTTAACTGCCTAATTGATGACAGGTTAATGAGGTAGGGGCTCATGCAGCTTTGTTATTTATTTTGCAGTCGTCTGAGTCAATTGTCCAATTACTTTTGGTCCCTTGAAAAAGAGGCGGCTAAATATTAAAGTGCTGTAATTCATAAACCCTTGCTCCAACTTGGATGTGAATACTCTAAAAACTACAGCTGAGAGTCTGGACCTTAAGCACATATTGATAATCTAATTGTATCCTGATTATATATATATATATATATATATATATATATATATATATATATATATATATATATATATATATATATATTCAGTTCAATTAAATTTTATTTATAAAGCGCCAATTCATGAAACATGTCATCTCTAGGCACTTTCCAAGGTCAAATTCAATTAGGTTATACAGATTGGATCAGATTATACTGATCAAAAAAATCTAAGGAAACCAAGTAGATTGCTTACCTGACTCCTCCGCCAGATAGATTTGCTCCGCATATCCATCTGGAAACCTTCCGTTGAAGTAATTTTGGGAAGGGGCGAAAATACTGGTTAGCTGATTGGCCTATGTTGGTGATAGACGGGCCAAATGAACCAATCAGATTCGTCGTCACTCTGTTACGAGCGACGACGAAAACACAACCACAAGCCAAGCTACTCTTGCTGCTGCACGTAAAGGCTCATTAGCTCAGCAAAGAAATACTCTGTAATTCCGATAAAACTTGCTCGATAGCCACGCTACCGCTAGTTTCATCGGCCGAAGCCGCCATGTTCTTTAGACTGAACTGACGCGCTTCTCATTGCGTCACACCTCAACCCGCCTCAAAGCCAACGCTGATTGGACGTTCGTTTGGTGAACGGCTCCAAATTTTCTTTAACGGAGAGTAGCCAGACTGATCTGCGAGTGAAACCTTGAAAGCTCGCGAGATCAGGATGGTCTCACGAGGCTAGTAGATTGCATCAAGTCTTGACAATCAGCATTCACTCCTGGAGAAGCGTAGAGCCACAGGGAGAGTCGTCTGCATTGTCCATGGTTTTGCAGCAATCCCTCATACTGAGCAAGCATGAAGCGACAACGGAAAGAAAAACTCCCCATTAATGGGAAGGAAAAACCTCCAGCAGAACCAGGCTCAGTATGAACGGTCATCTGCCTCGACCCACTGGGGTTACGGAAGACAGAGCAGAGACACAACAAGACAGACAAAAAAGCACAGAAGCACACATTGATCCAGTAATCTGTTCTACGTTATATGGTAATAGTGGGTGATCTGTCTTCCCTGGATGATGTCACAGTTAACAGAACGCCAGACCAGGTGTACCTACTATGAAGAAAAAATGACAGAGAACAAAAAGTTAAAAGCTGAAACGACAACAAGTTGGAAAACAGTAGGAGAACTCAGCAGAATGAGAGAAATAGACCCTGATGTCCTCCAGCAGCCTAAGCCTATAGCAGCATAAATATAGAGATAGCTCAGGGTAACCTAAACCACTCTAACAATAAGTTAAATTTGGCAACTGTAATGAAGAGATTATTTTTATTCTCCTCTATTACTGATGAAAAAATGCTGCTCTAACTCTGCAAATAGTCTTTTTATACAGCAGTAGACTGTTTTTACAGATTAGGTAGGATTCCTCATGATGTGTAGAGCGGCATTATCTCTCCAATTTCCTAACATTGTGCTTCAAAGATTGCAGCTCTAAATTAAACCAGGGAGCCAGCTTCCTGTGAATAATCACCTTGTTTTTCAAGGGAGCTACATTGTCTAATGCAAAACGCAATGAGGAAGTGACACAGTCAACAAAAGTGCCCATTTGTGAATTGGAAGAAACAACATTACTGCCATCGCAGGGCATTTCTGTGATACAGCATTATCTGATAAAGATCTAATATAATGAAACCTTCTTTTGGGGGTGGAGAACTCAGTTATATTGAACTCAAAGGTTATCAAAAAATGGTCAGATAGGACATACTGGAAATACTGTTAATTCTTCACAATCAGTGCCATATGTCAGCACAAAGTCCAAAGTATGAAGGCAAGAGTCCGTCGGTTTATGCACAATTTGAGCAAAACCAATTGAATCTAGGATAGTTTTAAAGGCTACACACACACACTACACACACACTCACTGAGAGCCACTTTCAACCTTACAGCACACACATTCATACTCAGATTGGTAGGCAACTTTAAGCTTAGTGTCTTGCCCAAGGGTAGGCTATATCAACTTATGACAGAGGAGGAAGCTGGAACTGAACCCACAACTTTTTTGTTTTTCAAGACGACTTCTTTTGACACTTATCAACAGAGATTAGAAAAGTAGCCTTGAATTCTGTTCATTTGTGTCCTTCCCATTAATTTGCCTCTTTATTTTGACTTTTCAACATCTACGTATTTCATAGGTGTCCATCAATCTTTCTTTCCATCCATCCATTCATCCGTCCGTCCGTCCGTCCATCCATCCATCCATCCATCCATTCATCCATCCATTTTCGAATATGCTTATATGCCTATTGGGGTTGTGAGGGTTGCTAGTGCCTATCTCCAGCTGTCAATTGGCGAGAGGCGGGGTACACCCTGGACAGGTCGGCAGTCCTAACCCTAACCTTCCCCCTACCCCACAAACAACCATTCATACACGCAATCACACCTAAGGGGAATTTTAGAGAGGCCAAATAACCTAACAGTCATGTTTTTGGACTGTGGGAGGAAGCCGGAGTACCCGCAGAGAACCCGCACAGGGAGAACATGCAAACTTCATGCAGAAAGACCCGTGGACTTCAACCCAGGAGCGCCTTGCTGCAAGGCAACAGTGCTACCCACTGCGTCACTGCGCAGCCTATCATTCTATCCTTCTCTATCATATTATTTTGGAGACTCTGAGTCTGAGTTTTAAACACCTGTACCCCCTGTTGCTTATTCATCCTATATTTCAATCTATTTTCTTTGTCCCTCCACCTCCTGCCCCCATCTGTTTTTAAGTTAGGGTTTGAAAGCTTTTTATGTGTGAAGTTGTTTTATATGTTACGTTTCAGATTTAATTCTGTCATTAATATTCTGTATTCCCTGTTTCCAGTGTTTTGTGCGGAAGGTGGACAGATTCATCTTATGGTTACAAGAGGCAGTAGACAGCACAGAAAACTGGACGCAGCCCAGGCAGGATTTGGAAAGCCTTAAGGTGTACTTGGACACTCACTTGGTAAGAGGATGCATACTGGGGTGTTGGGGTGTTGGTGTGTTTATCCAATAACAGGATTGCCTTTACTTTCACTTCCTTTTTATTTCGAGTCCTGAGATCTAATAAATCCCTATTTTCTAAATGTTCTTGTAATATCTAAATTGTTGTCTTTGTTGTCCTTAGAATAGGTAAAACTCCCTCACACTTAAAATAAAATGCAACTCATCTTCTCACAGGAATATGTGTTCAAGTATATCATACAGACATTTATAAATTTTAAATGCATGGGTGTAGATTCTTTGAGTATAATATGCTGGGTGCGATTTGCTGGGGGGGGGGGGTGGTGGAGGGGATTCACCCCCCCTGTGTTTGTGATGTCCAAACCCCCAAGGTCATTCATGTTTTATCCCTGGGGGGGGGGGGGGGGGGTATCCCCCCCCCCCCCAGACCCCACCGGTCTGAATAAGTAATATTATGGATTTTTAAAAATGTATATAAATTAGGGCTGTCAGTTTTAACGCGTTATTAACGCGTTACGTTTGTTAGACCACAACGCAGACGTTTTTATTGTCCCCGTTAATTGCGCGTCAAAACACACACACCGTTCCATAATGTTTTTTCCCTGCTGTGGTCTCTGGACTGTGTTTCTTTTATCCTCGCCGTATTCCGTAGTTTCAAGAGCGCTAGAGACTGTAGCAAAACAGACCCGCGCTCACTGTTGCACAGACTGTTTATTTCATGCGACTTTGGGCTTGTTTTATTCTAAAGGCGCTTGTAAATTTCACAAGTCACGGGTTGCGTTTTTTTTGGGCACGTTTCTGAAAGTGAAATCGCTTATTTGGGCTCTAAAATAAGTGACGAAACAGCAGGTATTAAGAGACCTTCCTGCACTAGACACTTTGTATCCAGCTGAAATATCCCTCCGCCATAGAAGCCGACGGTAGTAAAGGCAGACAAAGCAACTCTGCACGTATTTTCTGCAGTTTACGGTGCAATAACCGGTGATAACTGCTGAAAGTAGATTACTTGGTGCAGATCACCATTTTGAGCAGACATTGGTTCTGAAGATGAGCTTTTAACACGTTGATAACATTGCAGAAACCCAACCCATAAACCGTACTTTAATGCTTATTAATTTGTTTTCTCTGTATTTGACAAACTAAGGCTGAATTACGTTGCCAAACAAAGGACCTGGAGTTACTAAACAGTTGCTAAACAGTCTCTTTCAAGGTATTCAGCTCCTGCAGTTGCAAGCAAAGTGTAAGACTGGAATGACCTAGAAATTTAAAACCTTTTTTACCAGGCTTAAACTGTATGAATATGGATATAAACAGCAAACAAAAATATTGTTGTTGATGTGAAAGCTCAGAGAGAGTGGAAAAAACGAACAATAAAACTTGTGACTTTATTGAAATGTAAAATTTTTATTAATTTATTTGTATATGCCTAATACCATGTCTATCTTTGTTTAAGAGGCCAAAAAATATATATCGGCATGAAAACAGGTATTTATTTACACATTTGTTTACACATTGTGTAAACATCAGGGCGTCATGATTAGTCATTTAGCCATTATAGTCCAGAGTTTAACATTTGGCACTAGGATGTTTTCATTCCAATTCTCAAAAGTTCTTGAAAAATAACAAAATAAAAATATTTTTTGTACAAGCATGTATTTTATTAGTGTCATTTATTGCAAAATTGCATATTAAAATGCCCAAACAGGCTATTACACTTGCAGAAATAAAAGGATAAAACGTGCGATTAATTTGCAATTAATCTCGAGTTAACTATCAATATTATGTGATTAATCGATTCAAATTCAATCGTTTTAATCGTTTGACAGCCCTAATATAAATACATGTCTTGTGTCCTTCACATTTGTTAATTTAATTTTTTGTTGTCTGTTTTTAAAGAGTATTAATACGTTTTCTGTTCAAAGCAGTTAAAGTAAACTAATACCCACTCCCGAGTCCAGACAGTAGATGGCCCAAGTTTAAAAACAATAGTCTAACCTACTGGATCTAGCTAACTACCTGAAAGAGCACCTGCTAGCTAACCATTATTAATCATACTTTTTATTCATTAATAAAACTTTTGAAATGATCCCCCCCTCTCTGTTTTTTTTGCAAATCGCACACTGATAATATGACAAGTGCAAGCTTACCCTCTTATTAGCAAAATAGCTTCATCACTGTATTAAAGCTGTGTTTAAACATATATTGAATGTAAAAAGTCAGAATGTCAAAGATTTTTATGCACTTTTCAAGGCTCTAAACAGACATGCATTTCCTTAAAGAGAATTTTTTTTAAAAATTAAGTTAATTAGGAACTAAGAGGTGCTGAGACAATGTCTCTCAAAACTGTGGGCCTTCAGATCTTGATCTAGAATCCTGTCTGATTTTCACTGCAGGCATGTTTTCTTTGTTCATTGTCAGAAATCTGTTTAATTTTTAATGTTAACTTTATTAGTAAGCCCTACAGTAAATCAGTAGGGCCAGTTTCATAACATTTGTATGTACCAATGTAGTGCACATAGCCATCTTCTGTCCACTCAGTTCAGTTGAATTGTGAACCAGAGCCCTGATCAGGGCATGTTGAGTTGGTTGGGGGCATAAAGTCTGTGTTGTTAATTGACAAAATAGGATTTCAAATACTCATATTATCTTTGAATGGAGCTCCTGACAGTTTTCTGATGTAATTATTAGTCCTGGTAGGGACGACATTACATAGCTTTTGCAGCTTTACCTATTTATAGTATAGTATTTAAGTTATAGTTTTACAGAAAACTGGGTCAACGAATACTTAAATACAAAAATAAAAAGCAATACTCTCATATAATGTATTTAATTATTCGTTAATTATTCGTTATTTAATTAATCGTTGTGTTTTGTATTTTCTGACTTTTTTCTAGCTCTTCTCATTTTTGATATTAGTTTTTTTTTATACTGGTTTATTATTTTGCTAATGTTAATAAAGAAGAAACTAAGACCTAAGAGGTTTTGTTGAGCATACATGTTAAAACCTAAAAGAGATCACTGCCTATAGATGTGAAAAGCAATAGAACCCCCCTCCTGAAAGATACTAAACACTTATATGACACTGTCACTTTCTTTACTTATTAGTCTACAACCTTAGGTGTGTGGGTTTGTGTGAAATATATTGTATATTTACACAGGTGCACACCCAAATAAAAACAGCCAAATAGCACAATTTATTTGTTCCATTAAATATGGCATCTCATCAAGGTCATGGAAGAGCTAAGAATCCCCAGACTCTCACAATACAATCACCATCTTTGACAGTTGGTGTAATCTTCTTTTTCTGGAATGCTATTACTAGACTATGGTTCTCAACTGTAAAGAGGCTGATTGCTCCTGCTGTTTCGGGGGTAATTATTTGCCTTCTCTAGAGGAGTCCAAGCATCTTGGTCAAGTGTGATGAGTAGACAGACTGGGACCTTGTCTGCAGCAATGAGGGCATTCCTCTAGTTTGTTGTGGTGAAGAAAGAAATGAGCAGAAAAGCAAAGTTGTTCACGTACCAGTCCGTCTCCATTGCTACTCTCACGTATGGTCATAAAGCATGGAACACAATAAACAGAACATTTTCACGTAAACAAGTGGCTAAAATGAGCTTTCTCTGTATGGTAGTTGGCCACAGCCATAGAGATGGGGTGAGGAACTCTGTCAACCATGGGTACTTCCACAGTGTATGGTATCAGCTGAGGTGGTCTAGGCATTTTTGAGTGTGTCCCACTGAGAGGAGACCCAGGGCATACCCAGATTAGATTTAAGAGGCTATATCTTACGTCTGGCCTGGGAACGCTTTGGGATCCCCCAGAATGAGCTGCAGAGTGTCTCTTAGGAAAGGAACACCTGGGTTTGCATACTGGACCCGATTTCCCAGCCACTCTATTTCAGATATGTGGATATTAAATAAAAAAATAATAATAAGATGGTGTCACAAAAAACTTAAATTGAAAAAAATCTGTAAATTTGCAATAACCTTTTTAAAGCCCTGTCTCTTGTATTTTTCTGTTTTGGGTTTATGTATATGTTTTTTGTATTTTTTGCTGGTTTGATATGTTGACTCAGTTTTAGGTGCCAGCAGCATTATGGGTTGTGGCTGTTAGCTTCAATTAGAATGCTTGGGTCTTATTTGGTATGTCTGGTAAATAAAGTAAAAGGGGATGAAAAAGCATTGCTAATAGAACTTTGAACTGCTTCACTCTTTATAGCGTGTTAGCTAACTGACTTGATGTCTGAGTGTGTTTTTGTGTTGATAGTCACACTTGCACTTTGTAGTTATCAGCTGGATGAATAATTGCATATATTTTGTTGATTACAGCAACACAAAGGCAAGATCACTTCCTCCTTCTTTCTTTCTCTTTGTATCTGTTGCTTTTTAATCTTCCTTTCCTTGGATGTATGATGTTGTGCAGCAATGATCCTGTTAGGCTATCAATAACTACTAAGTTAAATGTCCGAAGTCCAAATACCTTTACTGACATCTCTAAAGGGTTATTTGTATAAATACCACGCTAGGGTAAGGTGGGGGAGGGAGGGGGTTTATTAGGTATTTAGGGGGTGAGGGGGGCTCTGGCTGGGTGGCTCGTATGGGTCGTGTTGGCCCTCCCTCTTTGGGGGGCCCAGTCCGGGGGGAGTCTGGTCCGGGGGCGGGGCCGGGGGTCGGGCACAAGCAGTCGTATAGTCGATTTGGGTGACCCCCCTCTCTGGTCAGTGTTGGATGCGAGTGTATGTGGAAATGTGTGTACAGCGTCTTTTTTTTTTTTAATCTGTGTGTGGTGAGTGGGGCACAAGGGAGGGATGGTGTGGATGAGTTTTCCTTTTTTTTTTTTTCCCAGGTATGGGTGTGGTCCGCTCCCTCTCCCAAGAACATCTCAAGTCTCCGCTAGGTGCGGAGCCCATCCCCCCATGTCCTGCACTCCTCCTCTGCGCTGGCAGGCGCCTTGGCCCTCTGGCGCATTGGTGGGCTTCGGGTTTGGGGCGGGATCCCAGGCGTGCGCCGGCCCATTCCCGGTGGCTTCTTTGCGAGCCTGGCCCCCTGGGGGGCGGCCGGGGCCCCCGGCGCCTCTGGCCCCCAGGGCCCATGGCCGGGACCACTTCAGCGGGGCTAGCTGCCGGCGGAGCCCACGGGCTCGTCCCCGCGGCTCTTGGGGGCGTCGGCATTGCGGTGGCTGGGGGATTTCCTCGGGGTCATCTCTATTCTTTCCTTGGGGGGGGGGGTTGCAGATATCCTGTGTCGTCCCCTCCTGGGCGCCCTGCTTTGGGGGCCCCTTTGGGAGTCCGGGATTATGGGTCCCCTGACTCCTACCTCTGTGCTTGGGGAAGGCAGGCCTTTGGTTCTCCACAACCACTATCAAGCTATTTCCTTCTGGATAATCCTCACCTAAACTAGTGCACTCTCACAAACTCCCACAGGTGTTGGGTCCCAGGTATTAAATGTTCACTTATATACAATAAGCTTATAATTTATTTATTTATGTTCTTTCACTTTATTTTTTCAGGTATCACATTACACATGTCAGCTTACATAATAATATATATTATTTAGCAATGGCATCTAGGTGTTATTCGATTGTATCTGTTGCTTTATGTCTGTTGGTTGTGCTGTTCTTTTTGCATCTCTCTTTCCAGGTGATGGAGCAGACGGAGAAGGTTTTATCATTCTCTCCCTTTTATCTCTTCTTTCTTTCACCTCTTCTTTCTTTTTTTTTTCTCTCTTCTTGTTTTTCTTTTACTCTCGTACTTTCCCATTGTAGTGTCCATATAATTTGAAATTCTCCCTGCAGGAATCACAATAAAGCTATTTACAAGCATAAATCAAGTGGAGCACGATGGCGAAAGCTGTTCGCTCCACTTGTAAAAGCAAAATCTGTCGAGCTCTATCTGGCATTGAGACATCACTTCCTATTGCCACATTGCTAGACAGGACACTGGGAGAGAGAAAAAATACCACTCTGGTGTGGTGCAGTGGTATAGAACAATACTCAAGGATTATCATGAAGGAGTACATTTTTATGGACCCCTCCGGGGAGTGGCTTAGGCCGACCCCTATGCTTGCAACATTGTCAACTTTGAAGAAATCCCCAAGAAATGGTAAATGATAAAAAAAAATATTATAAATAACAACATAAACAAAAGAAAAAAATATAAATAAAGTCTGTATAATTGTATATCCAAGATTGTCTTGGATATTTTTTTAAGGACGAAGTAATCCACTGGGATAAATATCGGGATCACACATCCAGGGTGTGCGTGCGTGGGGGAGTTGTCAATCTGATCACACACAGCCTCAGAGGAGTTTCAACATAGAGCATGGTGTGAGGCTGCCATCCAGCGTTTAAAACGGCAATCAATTTAACTTTTTAACAAGTTCTTTTAATGTGGGCAATATCTGGGCTTTTACCTCTGATTTAAACATTTAATAAACTCCTCTGATATGTTTTCACAGTGCAATTTTTGTTTGTCTGTGGTTGCCATGTCACCAGGATAAAAAAAACAAAAAACAAAAAAAAAAAACGATCAGCTGACCCAGTTTGACATCCTTGCTCTAGAATCTGTTGCAGAGAGGCCATTTGCAATAAATAAATAGATAAATAGAACAGAGCAGGGATATGCATAAAGAAACCAAAGCAGAGAATCCGTTGTCTAGAAGTACTTTCTGTGATAAAGAAAAAGTACACTCAGTTAAACGCAGGCGGAGAAACACAGCCAAACTGATACTCTGGCCTTTAATCCAAGAGTCTTTGGATTAAAAAAAAATGCGGAAACAGCAACCCATTCAGTGGCTATGTCCAGAAGTACAGAAGCACGTTGCATTCACCAAAAAAAATTAAATAAAAATAAACTGAAAAAAATAAACTATACACATTATTTTGTAATTGTAGCAACTCACAAGAGATAGTTTCCTGTTTTTTCACAGTGTCCTGTCTCACAATGTGGCAATAAGAATTGTTGTCTTAATGCCAAAAAGAGCCCAACAGATTTTACTTTCACAAGTGGAGCAGTACGGCTTTCGCCATTGTGCTCCACTTGGTTTATGCATGTAAATAGTTTTATTATAATTCATGCAGGGAGTATTTAAAATTATATGGACACTACAATGAGAAAGTAGAAGAGGAAAGGAAGAACAACAAAGAAAAAAAGGAGAAAAGGTGAAAGAAAGAGGGGATAAAATGGAGAGAATGATAAAATGTCTTCTGTCTGCGTCATCACCTGCAAAGAGAGATGTAAAAAGAACAGCACAACCAACGGATGTAGTGTAACAGATACAAAAAAGTAACACCTTGATACCATCGCTGAAGTATATGTAGTATTATCTAATCCGACATGTATAA
This sequence comes from Fundulus heteroclitus, assembly GCF_011125445.2. Classification (NCBI taxonomy): domain Eukaryota; kingdom Metazoa; phylum Chordata; class Actinopteri; order Cyprinodontiformes; family Fundulidae; genus Fundulus; species Fundulus heteroclitus. The sequence continues at coordinate 279,465 of NW_023396559.1, read as the reverse complement.
TGTGGTAGCTGAAGATAAAAATAAGGGTTTACTGTATGGAATTAAATCTGTAAGGACCTGGAACCAAGCACCTGTATTTGAGTGCACTTGTGTATGTAAAGTTTATCCAAAAGAAAAATGCTCAATAGTGGTAGTGAAGAGCCAAAGACCTGCCCCCCCCCCCCCCAGATCACAGAGGCATGTGCCGGGGGACCCAAAACCCCAGATGCCCAAAGGGACTCAAAAAGTAAAGGCGCCCAAGAGGGGCCAACACAGGAAATCTGCCCCCCCACCAAGGGAAGAGGAGAGATGGCTGCGAGGAAGTCCCTCAGCCTCCGCAATGCCAAAGCCCCCAGGAGCGACGGGGACGAGACCGTGGGAGCCCCCAGGGGCCAGCCCCCCCAAGCAGCCACTAGGATTGAGCCGGTACCTGCCCGAGCATCCACCCCAAACACCGAGCACCACCAATGCACCAGCGGGCCAAGGTGCCAGTGGACCAAGGCGCCAGCCAACGGAGGGGGGAAGGACGGGGGGATGGGCTCCACTTTCTTGGGAGAGGGAGCAGTTCAGACCCGAACCTGTCAAGTAAACAGAAAAAAAAGGAAAAAAAACACATACACAATCTCATTCACACCTTTCCACCCTAGTGCCCCCACTCACAATGCACAGACTCTTAAAAAAAGGTCTTCGAAATATTCAGCACACAACGTCCCGAGTCTAGGTCAGCAGCACACCACGCTCCCTATGAATACTGTCGGCGTCTGTACTGCACTGCTTCCCCCTCCTGAGATGGCGGATAGTGGACCAGAATCGCCTCGAAGCCATGCGGAAGTCTTTCTCCATGGCCTCTCCAAACTCTTCCAATGCCCGAGTTTTCGCTTGAGCAACCGAGCCACCTGCCACTTCATCAGGTGCTTCCGGAGTCCCACAGGCCAACAAAGCCTGATAGGACTCCTTCTTCAGCTTGACAGCTTCCCTCAGCGCTGGTGTCCACCAGCGTGTCCGAGAGTTGCCGCCGTGACATGCACCGACACCAATGCGGCCACAGCTCCGACTACCCGCCTCAAAAATAGATGCACGGAAGATGGTCCACTCAGACTCAACGTCCCCCACCTCCCTCAGAATGTGTTCAGAGCTCTCCTGGAGATGGGAATTAAAGCTCCGTCCATGGGGGACTCTGCCAGACATTCCCAGCAAACCCTCACAATACGTTTGGGCCTATCAGGTCTGACTGGCTTCCTCCCCCACCTGTCCACCCACACATATGCAGAGGGAGGCCAACCTCTCGTTCACGTCGGTAAACTCTAACGTACAGGCACCAAGATGAGGGGCAACAAGTATGCCCACTCCTGCTCAGCGCCTCTCACCAGGGGCAACTCCAGAGTAGAAGAATGTCCAGCCCTTCTCATGCAGACTAGTTCCAGAGTCAGAGCCATGCGTAGAGGTGAATCCGACTATCTCTTGTCAGAACATCTCAACCTCGCGCACTAGCTCAAGCTCCTTCCTGACCAGAGAGCTGACATTCCACATCTCAAAAGCCAGCTTATGCAGCCAAGGATTGGAACACCAAGGACGCTGCCCTCGACTGCCACCCATTACACAACGCACCTGACCTCTATGGCCCCTCCGACAGGTGGTGAGCCCATTGAAAGGGGGACTCATGTTTCCTCTTTGGGCTGGGTAAAGCCCGGCCACCAGGCGCTCGCCAGCATGCCCCACCTCCAACCTGGCTCCAGAGTGGGGCCCCAGTGACCCGCGTCCGGGCGAGGGAACACTACGTCCATTTATCGTACTCATCATTAAAGGTCTTTGGGCTGCTCTTTGTCTGGTCCTTCACATAGGACCTGTCTGCCTTGGGTGACCCTACTAGGGACATAAAGCCGCTGACAGCATAGCTCCTAGGGTCATTGGAACACTCAAACCCCTCCACCACGACAAGGTGGCAGCTCAGGGAAGGTTTCATGTTGGAATAAATTTAGATTTAGTCTTCCGTTTCAAATAGAGAAGAAAAAAATAAATTTTGGAGTTAAAGGAAGTTAAAGGGAGTTAAAGAAAGACAAAGGAATTTTGAAGCGTATCAACAGAAACGGGTAATTGAGAAGGCAAGGCAAAATTCAGTACACAGACAATGCGAAGTGCTTTACATGATTAAAATACAGGAAATAAAGCAGAAAAAAAATCAAGTAGGAAATAGCAGTTGAAAAAAAATGCTTTTGATTATTTAACTAGTGCAGTCGAATGCAGTCCTAAACAAATGTGTTTTTAGTCTTGATTTAAAAGAACTTAGGCTTTCGGCATTTTTACAGTTTTCTGGAAGTTTGTTCCAGATAAGTGGGGCATAGGAACTAAATGCTGCTTCTCCGTGTTTAGGTCTGGTTCTAGGTATGCAGAGTAGGCTGGGACCAGAAGACCTGGGTGGTCTGGAGGGTTGATACACTGTTAACAAGTATGTGATGTATTTAGATGCTAAGCCATTCAGGGATTTATAGACTAACAGAAGTATTACAAAGTCTATCCTCTGAGATACAGGGAGTCAGTGTAAGTCTTTAGAACTGGGGTGATGTGCTCTACTTTCTTGGTCTTAGTGAGGACGCGGGCAGCAGCGTTCTGGATCAGCTGCAGCTGTCTGATCAACTTTTTAGGCAGACCTGTGAAAACACCGTTGCAGTAATCAATTCGACTAAAAATAAACGCATGGATTAGCTTTTCCAGGTCTTGCTGAGACATTAGTCCTTTACTCCTGGAAATGTTCTTCAGGTGATAGAAAGCCGACCTTGTAACTGTCTTTAGATGTTTTTGGAGGTTCAGGTCTGAGTCCATCACTACACCCAGATTTCAGACCTGATCAGTGGTTCCTAGCTGAAGCAGTTGAAGCTGTGTGCTAACTTTTGATCTCTCCTCTATTGGTCCAAATATTATTACTTCTGTTTTGTTTTTGTTCAATTGAAGAAAGTTTTGGCACATCCACGCATTGATTTCTTCAAGACATTTACTTAGTGCCTGAACTGGTCCATAGTCACCTGGTGACATGGTGATGTAGAGCTGTGTGTCGTCTGCATCGTTATGGTAGCTGATGTTTTTTATTATTATCTGAGCTAGAGGGGGCATGTAGATATTAAATAGGAGGGGACCCAGGATGGACCCTTGTGGAACCCCACATGTGATTTTTGTCATCTCTGATGTAAAGTTACCTACTGACACAAAAGATTCCCTGTCGTTTAAGTAAGATTTAAACCAGTTGAGAGCTGTACCAGAGAGGCCAACCCAGTTCTCCAGGCGCTCTAACAGGATGGAGTGATCAACAGTATCAAAGGCTGCACTGAGATCCATTAGTATCAGCACGGTGGTTCTTCGATAGTCTGTATTTATATGGATGTCATTAACACCTTGAAAAGGGCAGTCTCTGTACTATGGTGAGCACGGAAGCCAGACTGGAAAACGTCAAAGCGGCTGGTCATTGTTAAGAAGGTGTTTAATTGTTGAAACACAGCTTTTTCAATAATCTTACTGATAAAGGGGAGGTTTGAGATTGGCCTGTAGTTCTGGAGTAGAAGTTTGTCTAAATTGTTCTTTTTCCGCAGTGGTTTGATAATTGCTGTTTTTAGAGACTGGGGGAAAACACCTGACAGAAGGGACATGTTTATTATCTGAGTCAAATCAGATGCTATGACAGGCAAAACTTTCTTAAAGAAAACTGTGGGGAGAACATCAAGGCAGCAAGAGGAGGAACTTAGCTGCTGAATGATCTTCTCTAAGCTTTTGTAGTTTATTTGACTGAATTGGGACATTTGGTCAAGATCAATTCTAGTTGGAGACAACTTTGGTACTGAACTTGGTATGGATGTACAAAGTGATCCTCTAATTTTTTGGATTTTCTCAGTAAAGAAGTTAGCAAATTCATTGCAGGCGCTGGTGGAGTGGAGTTCGGAAGCCACGGATACAGGAGGGTTTGTTAACCTTTCGACTGTGGCAAATAAGACACAAGCATTATTAATGTTCTTGTTTATGATCTCAGAGAAGAAAGATTCTTTTATATCTGTAAAGTTTCTATATATAGATGTCATAGTGAACCTGGAGTTTAGTCTTTCTCCACCTGCGTTCAGCTTTTCGACACTGCCTTTTTTCACTTCTAACTGCTGGAGCATTTCTCCAAGAAGATTTTTTCTTCCTGGAAATAACCTTCACTTTAACTGGAGCAACACAGTCAATGATGTCTGAGACTTTAGAATGAAAGTTATCTACTAGCTCATCTACTGAGTTGCAGCCCAAAGTTGAAGTAGCAGAGTAAGCTTGAATAAAAGTTTCTGTGGCATTGTCCTTAAAGGTGTGTTTTCTTACGATGTCCCTTTTGCTAAATGAGTCACTGGAAATTATGCTTTCAAAGGTAACAGAAAAGTGATCAGATGGAGCAACATCAGTTACATTGACCTTAGAAATCTTTAGACCTTTAGTGATGATCAGGTCTAAAATATGTCCCTGTTTGTGTGTTGGCTGTTTAACATGTTGAGTTAAACCAAAGTTTCTAAGTGTGTCACACAGTTCTTTTGCACTTCTGTCTTCAGGGTTGTCAACGTGAAAGTTAAAGTCTCCCACAATAATTAAACAGTCATAGTCAACGCATATCACAGACAGGAGGTCACTGAAATAATTAACAAAAAAGTTTTATGTGGACTTAGGAGGCCTGTAAACATTCAGAAACATAGTTCGTACCGGGCTCTTTACCTGGAGAGCCAAATATTCAAAAGAGTCAAATTTTCCCAAAAACACCTTTTTACACTTTAGTGAATCATTAAACAATGTTGCCACTCCTCCACCTTTCCTTTGCTGTCTGCTCTCACAAAGAAAATTGTAGTTGGGAGGAGTTGACTCTAACAGTATAACTTCTTCATTAGATTCATGTAACCATGTTTCTGTTAAAAACATTACATCTGTTTACTCCGAAGATTATTGTTAATAATGAAGTCATTAATTAATTATTAAGTTTATATGACTTAGCGGTTGATGATATCTCTGTGGTAGGTTGCATCTGACAGTTTATGACTTTTAAGTGTTTGGTCCTGTTTGTTACATTCTTGTTTTCCTTTTTTCTGCCACGTATCATCACAGATATTCCATATTCTCTGACAAGAGGCCCAGGCTGATGCTGGAAACTGTCATGTCTGATAAACGTGCGGCCAGGGCCCGATCTGTATCACAGAGAAGTTATCTGAAGATCTTGAGGACAGGGACGTTCCGTGATACGTAGAGGAGGATCTGGGGCTCTGCGGCCTTTGGAAGTTGCTGGTTTAGTCACAGGGCTGTGGCTATGTGGAGAGGTGTCAGCTGTAGACCAATCTTAAAGACTTTGTTCATGTTGTGAGAAAAATCCAGAAAAAGAACATCTGGGCTTTGTGGAGAGGAGGGGGAGGTTGTTGCAGTCTGGACCGGTGTTTGTGGGGATGGAGGTTCTTGGTCCTCTCTTTGTCCTGCTGAGATCTGGGATGAATCCTCCTGTAGTTCTGACATAGCCTCTTTCTGTGTCATCTTTCTGGCCATCTTTATCTTGGCTTGTTCGGGCTGTACTGGGCTTATCATTTGTTTTGGCATTGGTTGAGCTTTGTTTTGGAACAAAGCTGATGGTGCATGGTTCACAGAATAGAAGATGTTTGAAATCAGCCGTTTTGCACCTGACCTATTTAGAGAGAAACCATCTCTGTTGAACAGATGTCTCCTCTCCCAAAAGATGTTGAAGTTGTCTATGAAGGTTACGGTTGTTTGTTTGCATGTTTTTTTCAGCCATTTGTTAAGCATCAGAACTCTGGAAAAAATCTCATCTCCACACTTAATGGGCACATGAGGTCCACTGAGAAACACCTTGACATTAAGGCCATCAACTATATTTAGCAGATGAATGTAATCCTCTTTCAATACTTCTGATTTTCTTATCTGGGTGGCGTCACCCACGGCAGCTTGTATTAGTTTTTCCAGGGTCCGGCGTTTTTTCAAAACCATTTGAAGGATGTCTGATACATCAGTCACCAGGGTATTGTTCAAAGGGCTATAAATCAACACCTCTGTGTTTTTCTTGTTACAGAAATGTTTAATCCCATTTAAGAACTATTGTGTAGTATTAGGGTCCTTGGCCCTGTGGCGTGTTTTTTCTCTGGTAGCTTAGAGTGAAGGTTGTTGACATACCTTTGATTGCTTTCGTGATCCTCCTGGGTCACATTTTGGAGCGGAGCGAATCTGTTTCGTAATGGAATTCCAACATTTCCAGCAGGCTTACTCCTATCATATGTTTGGAGAACAGCCCGTTGTTGTTTCACTTGTCTTGGGACATCTCTCTGTAGTCTCGGCCAGTTTTCTTTGTCTAGATGTGGGGTTTGTTGATCCTTTGGTCTTGCACCCAGAGTGGTCCAGGTATTCTCGTTTTCCTTACGGAACTGTTTGTTCGCTGAGTTGCTGGGCTGGTAGTCATTGTTCGGAATCACAGGCAGGGTTGTTTCATTTCCACACACAGTGTTTACATCATAATTCACTTCCAGTCGACAGACTTTCAGTTCCATAACAGCTATCTTCTGTAGAAGCTTGTCAAAGTCCTCTGTGGTGAAGGTAGGCATCTTTTTAATCAAAAATAAATAAAAGAAAATATATAAAATAACTCCAACTTTTTGAAGTTTTTGCTAAAAGATAAAAAGGAGATAAAAAAAAATAAAAGGCAGGAAAATGCAAGCAAGCAGGGAGCAGAGAAAAAAGCGTCCGAGCAGTGGTACAGCACTGTGCAGCTCATAGGGGGAGCTCAACCAGCCTGGCTTCTAATACAGTGGAGGAAACCCTGGTTTTACAATTCAAAGTCACCTGAAACAACAGTTGAACGTTGAGAAGATAAGAAGTCAGAGCAAGAGACCATATGTGACATAGAAAGAGAAAAAGGACAGAAAACTATAACATTTATTGGTTAATGCAGCTCTGTAGAGGAAAACAGAATGCAGATATAGTGGAATAAAGTGGAAGAACTGTTGAGCCTCAGGGAATACCATCATTTTGCTATAGCTCTTACATCCATATTAATGGAGGCAATTTAATCATAATTATTACTAAGACTCTTCAAGACAAACTTCAATGTAACCATGGTATGCTTTGCACCTCAAACCACCCTGCTGTTATGCCAGTGCTGAAATGTAGGTATTATAGGTAATCTTCTGAGATTACCTATAATCTCAGAAAACCTATAAGATTGTCCTACTTTGCGCTATGGACTTATATGATAATACTAACAGGTAATCTGATCATTCAGACTTTGAAGCTGCTTGACTCACAACCAAGTATATGTACTGTATGTTATTCAGAGCAGAGACCTCCAACCTTGAAGGCAAAAGCAGCACAGTGTCATATGAACGGTGACAGGTGGACCCAGTATTCAGATCGACAAGCAGGAGGTATGATTTAAAGCAGTGGTCCCCAATCCTGGTCCTCGAGGGCCGGTGTCCCTGCAGGTTTTACATGTGTCCCTGATCCAACACACCTGACTTAGTTCTCCAGAGTCCTCCTAATGACCTCATTATTTGACTCAGGTGTGTTGAAGCAGAGTAACAAATAAAAGTTGCAGGACACCGGCCCTCGAGGACCAGGATTGGGGACCACTGATTTCAAGGTTTTATTGGAGGCGGTCTTGACAATACAAGGACAGGCAGGCTCAGTGGTCAGAATAACAGTTCAAAGTCAAAAACCAGGTAATCAAAAAAAGAGCAGGATAATCCAGAACAGAATCCTAGTGCAGAGTCGGGATACAGATCCAAGTTCGGTACACAAGCATGCAAGGTAAGACAGACAGGGATCAGGCAATCTCAGAAAATCCAAAAACAGAACCAGTTCAGGCAAAAAACTGACAGATGAATAGCTCTGACTGGCTGGTGACTACTGACAGGGGAGTGACACAAACTGATTGGGTGAAGACAGATACGTGGGCTGAACAGAACTGAACTAAAAGCTTGCAAAACCATGACTGATAAACAAGTAAAATAAAGAAAAGTGCAAAACTAAACTAACACCAAACCCAAATCGTGAACTGTATCCTAACTGCTACCATGCATGTTTAACATAAACTTAACTAGAGTTTACTGAGATCATGTCTTTGCTCTCTCCAATTGTGTTCTTTCTTTAGTTGGGGTTTGCAACAAATGTCAAATCATAAAATTGGAAAAACGTCCTTTCAGTACATATCAATTCAAATTATAACTGTTCTGTGCATTTCTGTTTAGTTTAAATAATTAAAACTCAATTCTACTTAGTTAATTTTGTTCTGTACGCACTCTGTGCATACAAAATGACAAATAAAGTTGTTTAAGTCTAAGTCGTTAATTTCCAACCAATTCCAAGCTCAAGAATGGGACTGTACCAAAGATTTAATATAACTTTACAGTGTTATTGTAATGATTTTAGGAGGATGTGAACCCGGTATTCAGCCAGACACTTCAGGTAAGCTTAAATAGGATTTAATGGAGATGATGATGATGGTGGATACAGCAAGCAGAACATAAACAGTCCAGGCAGAGTAGAAAGCAGACATCCAGCACAGAACCAAAAAACAACAGGAACTGGGTAGACTCAAAAATAAGGCAAACAGGTCAGACTTGGTAATTGGACAGACAGGAACAATGCAGGATGCTGGAGAGCACTTACCGGAATAAATGATGACTGAGACAAAAAGCATGGGGACATGAGACGTGAAACATGTGCGAAGTCCCGGCAACAAACAGGAAACTGAGGGAGGTTTAAATAAGTGGCCAGACAGGTGAGCAGGGAGGGACTAATTAACCAAACCCAGGTGGAAGTAATTAAGGGAGCAGACAGGACACTAGAAAATAAACCTTAGACCTAAGATAAAACAGAACAAACAAAGCACAGAACTGAAATCAGATCTAATACAGGGACCAGATAACTAACACAATAAAGAGGCTAAACTAAAATCCAAAACAGGAATAAACCCAGAGGCAGGAAAGAGCTACTCAACCAAATAACAAACATAAACCAGAACAGAACATTACAGTTATAGAGAAAAAAACAAAATAGTTGAGGCAACCATCCAAACCTTCATCTTCTAATTGCTCTTTTGCATAATTTATCAATTTGCTATTTAACAATACAAGCAATTGTATGCAAACTGCTCATGTATTTTCTCCTGTTACTGCCTACATTTGCTTACTGCCAACATTTTCTACAGTTTATCCTAACATACAAACACAGACACATACATCACCGTCTCTTTTCTAACATGCATAAATGTTTAGCTGCTTTTCATGCCTTATCATTATGTGACTAATACAGTTTGCCTGTCTGACTCTTATCGATTCCATGCTCGCCATATATTAACAGAGGAAACTGAAGCAAAATTTTGGTGGAAGAAGGGTGTCATGATTTGTCTTTAGATGAACTCGGACACAGCACGCACACACAGAGCTAGCTCTTAAAGTGAGTTTATTGAACAGGATGGAAAGTTAATGACGAGAGGAACCAGAGTCTTTTATGGACAGAGATGAAGGGTGCAGAAGCTGGCTGACAGGAGGAGTGTGGGGTGACTGACCAGGAGGGAACTCTGGAGCGGAGGACTTGAGACCGTGGAACGCCTGCGGAACTTGAGACCGTGGAACAGCTGCAGAACTTGAGACCGTGGAACAACTGCAGAACTTGAAACCGTGGAGCAGTTGCAGAACTTGAGACCGTGGAACAACTGCTGAACTTGGGACCGTGGAACAGTTGCAGAACTTGAGACCATGGAACAGCCGCAGAACTTGAGACCGTGGAACAGTTGCAGAACTTGAGACCATGGAACAGTTGCAGAACTTGAGACCATGGAACAGTTGCAGAACTTGAGACCGTGGAACAGCTGCAGCACTTGAGACCGTGGAACAGTTGCAGAACTTGAGACAGAGGAACAGTTGCAGAACTTGAGACCGTGGAACAGTTGTAGAACTTGAGACCGTGGAACAGTTGCAGAACTTGAGCTGAACGGAACCCAGGAGACGTGAACAGGAGTAGAGAACTTTAGTTGAAACAGAAGTGTGTCTAGGGTTGTGGCTGGCTGGAACAAAACTGAAGTGAAGTCTTCTGATGGAACAAAACAGGAAAACTGAGCTGATAGAGGGTTCTGGCAGAGACTGAGCAGGAGAAGAACACTACGGACCGGCGAGCAAGAACAGACTGAGGTAAGTATAAATAAGGGTGGAACCAGGTGGGAGCAGTTGGAGGTTGATTGCAGCCTGACAGGCAGTGTTGTAGTACCCGAGTCCGAGACTCGAACTTGAGTCCGAGTCATTAGCTAAATTTAGAGACTCGTGACTTGACTTGGACTTGAGCACTGATGACTCGAACTTGGACTCGGACTCCTACATTCAGATCATTCTGACTCGGAGATTGAGAAAAAGACTCGACTTTTTTTATATATCATTAGGCTATAATTTTAATATGTCATTAGAATATTATTTGGTGTATGATTTTAATATCTAAATGTCGTACCGCGCACGTGACGTCACCATCTCATGAGCAACGCCCCTTGCCGCTAAGGTTGGGCAAACAGTGTGACAGCGCATGTAGTAACCAGCCATTACACATGCAACAGATAAAACTATATGACCGACTTTTCCGCTGTTAAACTATCGCAAAAGAATGTCCAGGAGCCCATTTTACTGGTAGAACTGTGGAACAACATACCAACGTTCAGCTCAAACGATGACTTGAGTGTCGAGGTCTTAGAAAGACTGGAAAACGGGCCAGTTGATAGAAAGGTAAGTCGATGTTTTTCTCCTGCTCGGCGTTCATGGTGTCAGCGGCCGTTTTTTTCTGTTTGTAGTCACCGTCCAGGAATCGGTATAAATTGTCCGGCCTGCCGAACAATTTAGTCCGGCCCGGTGGCCAAATGCATTATCATTATCCAACGGCTGTATCTCCTCGCTGCATCGACCGATCTGCTCCAGATTTGTTGTGAGTCATGGGGGAGGGCTGCCGAACGCGTTTGTGGGAATCGCCCGGTGGACGGGCGAGGAAAATGCGTGACAGCATCTGCGGTGGCGGGCGGCCGGCGGTGCGCGAACCCCGCCGGCCGGCCGGAGCCGCGGCGGTGCGCGAACCCCGCCGGCCGGCCGGAGCCGCGGCGGTGCGCGAACCCCGCCCGCCGGCCAGAGCCGCGGCGGTGGCCAATAGGCCAGAGCGCGCTTGGCTGCGAGGGCCGATCGACGCCGCTTGCGGCTTTAACATCCTTCATATGCGGCCTATCAGCGTACCTCGAGTCGCTGTTGCACGTTCCATAACAACAATGTTTAAAAACCATGGTTAGGAGACGTCTTAGACTTGGAAAAAGCAGTCGTAAAACCAACGGTAACTACAGCGAAAGAGTTATTAGTGCAATGGAATGTTACTGCTTCATGTCATACATCACACGCCACGGCATGTTCCTACAACGAACTTGGATCAATAGTGACTCGACTCGGACTTAACTCGGATGAGTAGTGGACTCGACTCGGACTCGACTCGGATTTTTTTTTTATGACTTGGACTTGACTCGGACTTGAACACTGGTGACTCGAACCTGGACTCGGACTCGAGGCATAGTGACTTGACTACAACACTGCTGACAGGTAGAATCAATCATTCTGAGCAGGGAAGGGAGAGAGGCAGCGAGACTCGGACTGCAGCCTACAAGCTGCATCCTGACAAAGGGATTGAAATATGATTGCTCTATGATAGCCAAACTAATCTGCACAACCCAATTCCTTCCTAACATTTGGCCATTTTGCAGAGAAAAAGGCTGTCACGCTATTTCTTCCGTAGCTCTGATAGATGTATTTTATATCTATTAGCTCTGAGGTATTCACCATTCTATACGGAAATTTGGTGGGTCATCGTGGCATCTGTTTTTGTAAACGTTTAGCAGTGAGATTTGAGGCAGCAACGACTGAAGAATGAAGATTGATGCTACTTTATTTAGGTAACACTAATATATACATGTCTTGAAGCAGTGTGGGAGAGTTATAGCAGATTACAAGATATTAGTAATTTTTATGGAGTAACTGTAAATTTTAAATGTACTTTACCATATATTCACTTTGTTTACATCTATTTAACTGTGCAATGGTGGGTTTTACACCAGTGTTCATCTGTGTGTACAAAAGCCAGTCAATCGCAGCCCAAGTTTTGTATTTCTTCAATATTGTCTGCATTTAACAACATTTAAAGTACTTGTAATCATGCCAAAACATACCTGGCATGATCATAAAGTGTAACTCTTTATGATCATGCCAGATAAAATTTTACACTTGGTGGCTTATTATAAATCTTAACTCTCCCTGTCTGGTTCAATAATTAGTTAACTATCATACTAAATCTAACTGAATGATTATAGCTTCTCTTTATATATTGTTTTTTCTTATAAAAATTAATCATAATTTTGTCTGCTGATCAGGATAAACCCAAACCTATGGGATTGTAAATTTAAAATGATTTGTAAATGTTGTAGCTTGATTTTTACAGTTTCTTGCTAGCTGCATGTGTTTAAAGCATCCCATCTAATTCATCTCCACTGTTTATACCCTGTTCCATAAATATTGGCCATATAGAGGCTAACCTTGTCATGCGATGCCATGGGCCAACTATGTTTCATTGAAGAAGGAATGTCTCTGGGATTGTTTTTCAAATTGTACCAAGGCTGGATCGTGGCGTTTTTTAAAGTCTCTTTTTTTTGTTTTTTTTAAACAAGTGTTGTGCTTTAGATATTTTATTTTCAACAAGAATGAAAAAAAATGGACACAAATTCACACAGAATTTTAATCAACAATTGGAAAATGTATCCATTATTATGAATTACTGCAGGTGAACCCGATATTCAGCCGGACACAGAGAAACGTCCCAAGAGCCAGAGTAGAGCCGCTGCTCCTCCACTTGAGAGGAGCCAGTTGAGGTGCCTCGGGCATCTGGTTAGGATACCTCCTGGATACCTCCCTGGTGAGGTTTTCCGGGCACGTCCCACCAGGAGGAGACCCAGAGGGAGACGCAGGACACTCTGGAGGGACTATGTCTCTCTGCTGGCCTAGGAATGCCTTGGGATTCCCCCGGAGAAGCTGGCCCAAGTGGCCGGGGAGAGGGACGTCTGGGCCTCCCTACTGAAGCTGCTACCCCCGTGACACCGGATAAGCGGAAGATGATGGATGGATGGATGGATGGATGGATGGATGGATGGATGGATGGATGGATGGATGGATGGACGGACGAGAAAACGTTTATTAAAAGGATGAATAATGGAGGATGAGGCAGGCAAGCAGTAACAGTCTTGGCAAATGACTCATGGCTGAATGAGCAGGCAGGCAGAGATGAGCAGAAGACCAGAACAGGCAGTGTATGCAAGGAAACCACCCGAACCAGCAGAACAAGTGGCAGGGACTAACAGAGAAACAGGCTGGGCTGCATTACGCTGACAATTTAGCTCAGCTTGGTTTAGCTGAATGAGCAGGCAGGTAGAGTCAAACAGGCGACGTGAAACGAGGAACCAGCAGGACGGGCAGAGAAAGTGGCTGAAACTCACGGGACAAAAGGCAGAACTGTAACATGAGACACAGGCGACCTTGTCAGAAGAGTCCAGCTGGCTGAGCACACATAAGCTGGTAGAACAAGGGCACATCACACTGGGCTACCCAAGAAGACAGTGAGACGTTCTGGCAAGGATGAGTTGGCAGAAGAAGGTATATGTAGGCTGGTGAACAGGTGAGCTGAGTAACTAATTAGTGGCAATAGGTGGAGATGATCTAGAGTAGGGTGGTGGCTGGAGGTAGACGGAGCTGATTGGATAGTGTATGGTGGCTAAGAGGTGACAGGCAAAATAAGAAAAGTCCAGAAGAGTCCAAAAGCAAAAATAAACAAAAACCCAAATCCTATACCTACAAAAACCAGCCATGTCTACTGAGTAGCATCTTAATCTAAAAGTTTGGAAACTGCTTTTCAGACAGTGATCTTTATTGTGTCCTAGTGGCTGGATGAATACCTTCCCTATTCCGTGATACAGTATGTTTAAAATCAATCACCACTTTTGTTTAATCCTTTTCATACTTTTTTAAATTAAATCCTGGTCAATACAATTGGAAATTTCAGCACTAATTTTGACAATTTGTTTTATGTTAAATTGAAGACAGATTTGAAAACAAATACAGATTAAAATATATAGAGTTCCACTTTGAAAACTGAAATGAAGAATGATTGCTTTGGAAAAGGAATCATCTCCAAACTATACAACATGTTGGTGGAGGGATCCTCTGAGTCTTCTTTGCGGAAGCTCAATGCCTGGAGGCAGGATCTACAGGAAAATTTATCTTCAGAGGGCTGGGAGAAGATGTGTGCTGAAGCACAAACACAAACAATCAATACACACCTCAAAGTACTGCAATATAATTGGCTAATGAGAACTTCTGTGACACCAGAAAAGCGTAATAAGTACAATGGGGCCATCCCAGACCTTTGTAATAGATGTGGAGAAGAGAAGGGAACATTTATTCATTGTATCTGGAAATGCAAGAAAGTAGCACAATTTTGGAGGGAGATTAAACAAGCTCAAGAGACTATATTAGATATAAAATTAGTTTTTGATCCTAAATTGTTTATTCTAGGATTATACCCAAACAGACATCATATGTCCAGAAAACTTATTAATGCCATGGATTTATGTCTATTACTTGCAAAAAGAGTCATAGCACTTTCATGGAAGAGTACCAGTAAACCAAAATGCATTAATTGGATTAAAGAAATATCCACAACCTTGCCAATGGAAAATATTACTTTCATTATAAAAGGGAATTATCGCTATTTCAAATATATAGAAAACATGGATATGAGGGGTGTTGAGGGTGAACTATAGTTGCAGTTGGTCTCCTGGAGTGTCCTGAAATAACTTTCGTTATATGTATTGTGGGATTAACTATTGAACCTTAAAAAAGAAGACGCGGAGAGAAACCGTTCCTTTGCCATTGTCAACGAGAATTCCCTTTATTACACTTTGGACGTACTAACGGGTACAAGCAGAGAATTCTAAAAACAATATCTTGAACAGGCCTTTTTTTGGCCCAGAGATGTGTGTGCGTTACAACAACAGTTTGTGTGTCTCCATTGGTGTGTATTGCAAGCTAGTGATGTCCAGCTTCTTGGCGGCTGGACTTACAATTCTGGTGAACACTTAACTCAAGAGTACAAAAACAGACCGATTAATTCCGCTACATGACATATCTTGGAACACTACAGTTAAAGTTATCGCTCCACATCCAGATGTTTCCTCTCTTTATTCCCATTGCTGAGAGCCAGGTCAGAATGACCTTAATGATGTTTATGAAACTTCTACACATCCTCCCTTGTGATGTTAAAACGTGACACATCTAAAGAGACCTCTACATTGACTAAACATGGTATAAAGAGAAAATCTGACTCGACACTAATCAGGTCTAGCTGTAATAATAACAAACATGTAAAAAATGTAATTGCTTACACAACCAATGGATAACATACTAATGTAATCAAGGTGTCTACACAAATGCTGATTGAAAATGACATAATAAGTATAATAAGTGCAGATTACAAACAGTAACATATTTCCAATAATAGGGAGAGAGAGATAGTCACAGACTGAGAGAGAGAGAGACTGAGAAAGAGACTAAGTATGCAACACAGTCATTGCTTTCACATTGACATCAAAGCAATTAATATGGAAGCAAAAAAACCCGTTATTGGCACTTATTTATGTGTTTTTCTCAGGGAACAATTCTTCCATGGACCTCTGTTCCTCCGAGCATCCGCCTTCAAGGTCACCTGACCGACGGCATCATTTGGAAATCAGCCACGCTGCTCGCAATGACATCCAGCACTTGTCATTCAAAAAGAGTACATAAGCATAATACAATAACATAACATCATAAAATGTAACATATACAAGCAACAACAAACAACAAATCAAATACATGGATTATATATATATATATATATATATATATATATATATATATATATGCAGATTATCTTGCTAACAATACTGATACGCAGGGTTGAAAAAACAAAATGGATATTAGATTATAATGTTATGATAGTTTAAACTAACCGGCCGTCTCTGCTACCTTATCTATTAAAGCTTCATTGTATTGTATTTTATTTATTTATTCTTTGATTGAGTAACTGAAACAAGGTTAATAGGGTTAGTCATCTTCAGTTCAGGGGCTTGGTTTGAATGATTCAATGGACACGTAGCAAAACAAAAAGAGTCCGTCCCGTTCTCGAGGCTCCTTTCCATATGGCGTGAGTCTGTAGTACATGCATGAGTCCATGGATGTGTCCAGGCGGCCGGGGATCAGCCCTTCGGATGGCTGCTGCCCGATGTCATCCATCTATACATCATTCCCACAATCCAACTTTTCAAAATAGGCACAACACAACACAAAAACAAAAAGATTACAATCAGTGTTATCACCAAAATTAGTCCTGTTTTAACGGCTAGAGCTCCCCATTCTCCTAAAATTTCTTCCAGACTTTTCCACGACCAGTTGTTTCTACCAGCATTCTCTTTTACTTCCTCTTTAAGTTTCATGAGTTTAACCATTACTGCCCTAAACGAACCTTTAGGAGCTGTGTTTATGGGAATATATGTACAGCACTGATTACCAAACATGTGACAAACACCTCCATTACTTGCTAAAAGCCAATCTAAGGCTCGTCTGTTCTGCATTACCATACTACTTGTTTCATTTAATTGATCTCCCGGTGCCATAAATCCTTCAACTGTGAAATTTATCATCCTTTGCTGATTATAGTAAATGTAATTTATCCATTCAACATTTTTATTAATAGCAATTTGAGTTAAAACAAACTCAAAACCTGCTTTAATTTCATGTTGTGCTTTTAATTCATCTGGAATTCCTCTTGGTTGACCAATAGGATTTAAATAAACCCCTTCATTTAGTCCGTAATCGCCTAGATTCCGACGAGACCTAGTTTTACCCAATTCAATCTGAGCTAACTCTTTTACCCCTTCATACACTAAAGTTATCGGTACTTTCATTCGTACTAATGCACAGAGCCCTACTCACTTAAGAGGTAAGGTGTTCATTAGCATGTCATCACCACACATTCAGTATCTGTCTGCCACTGGATACGTTTGATCTCCTAAAAAGAAAAGTTTGGGAATAGTCATAGTTATGTTTTTACAGTCCTCTTCTATAAAATCTGGGTTTTCAAACCAAACGGGCTTTGTAGCAAACACTGGTGTTACATTTGCATGCTTAAACCAAGATAACACCCAGGTTACATTACATTTTACAGTGGTGTTTCCTACATTATTTCCTGCATTGTCCTCAAAACCTCCACTGACGACACATTCGTAGTTTGCGTCATAATCTATTTCATAATCGGTAGGTGGAACATTGTGTGCCGAATTTAACATTAGTACTACAGATAATGATTCTAATTTATACCCTTTCCATTTTTCAATCAATCAATCAATCAATCAATCAATCAGTCAATCAATTTTATTAGTCAACTGCAATTTGCATTGCAATCGAAAATTTATTTCCAGTACAACTGTCCATCACATACACTTAAACATTTTGGGGGAACGATTGACTGAGGCCTTGCGTTGCCAGGAACGCAGCCAGTCGGCCGCTGCTACATGAGCGCAAGCCGTTAGGCGCGTTCCTCCAAACTGCCCCAGACCCCGCTTTACACGGGGTCCCTAGGCGCTGCCCTTGAATCTGTTGAAGAAAGATTAACACTGGGGGAGTGGAGGGAGATAAAAAAGACTGCACAATTTGTGTTTCCACACAAAATGTGAAGCATCCGACAAAAAAACCTCATTTGCACGAAAAGCACAATCAATAACGAGACACATATATGCAGAAAGGTAAACATTTGAGTGCTGGTCGGGTAAAGTCATCTGTATTTGTGAGCATATGTATGTCTGGGTGCATGTTGTGTGGAAATCTGTATGTCCATAAAGGCCGTCCCTCCGGCAGGCAAGTGTCCTTGATGGAAAGTCTATCACTTCGCAGCTCCAGCTTGACACCTCCACAGATGTCAGCAAGGAAGGTGGTGGGGGGGGGGGGGGCGCAGGGGATTTGTGCGATGTCGCCATAACAACTCAGGGAGAATTTGATAGTGGGGTGTCCCATTTGAAAAAAACAGAATTTGTTATGAGAACAAGCTGACACCAACCTTTCTGTCAGTCTTAGAGTCTTTTTCTAAGTATTGATGAGAGTTTCTTGAACCATATAAGAGTTTGCAACTCAAACCACACAAAGGTAATTTAAAAAATGACACTGCATCTTCTCTTGAAGTGAACTCACCATTCCTAAATTTTTCACGTCGTACAAATGTACAAATGCACATTCTTTTGATGTGCATTTTTCTGGAATGACCATAGGAACTGCTCCTGGAGCAACATTACAGATTAAGCAATAATTTTTAGTTAACTCTCTCTAACGGATCACACCTTGGTCTGGTTCCATGTCATTTAATATCCTGTAATTTATTTATTGCCCTTGGTGTAGCTACTTTTGGATGGTGTTTTTCATAAAACTGATCTAAACCTTCAGAGAAATCTTCACATCCTTCCTTTTTAGAGCATCCATACTGTTTTGGATCTGGTTCTGTGAATTCTAATATTAGGTTGTTGTCCTGGTCTGATGTTACCTCAACCGGCAGGGTTGCTGTTGTAGTACGGTTTGGAATCTGGTGTTTACTCATATTAGGCATTACTGTTGTAATCAATCTTATTGGTGAGAATTTAGTAGTTTTTAAAACTTCCTTCGTAGATTTAATTGTATTTGAAACTACTGCTATTTTGGGTTTAACTGTATTTGACACTACTGTCCGTGGATTTGTTTTAGTTGTGACGGTTGTTGGAGGTGTTGCCCTGTGACAGACTGGCGACCTGACCAGGGTGTACCCCGCCTCTCGCCCAGTGAACGCTGGAGATAGGCACCAGCACCACGCAACCCCATGAGGGATTAAGCGGTTCAGAAAATGGATGGATGGATGGACGGTTGTTGGAGGTTCAGTTATGCTATTTTCAGGTCGAAGCACCGTAGGTTTTGCGTTTTCTAAATTGCTAGCAACCTCTGTAGGTTGCACTTCCTTTTTACTTGTATTTACCATTGTAATTTCACCGTTAGTGGTCGAAATTTGTATAGTGCTATTTAAGATTTTAGATGCTGATGTGACTGTGACTCTCTTTTCCGTTAAGGTTGTCAGTTTATCTAGTCCAGATTTGGTGACTGAAGTAGGTAAAGTCACATGTCCACTAGGGACGGTCAGTTTCTTCACTTCTACTGTAGTTCTAGTAGCCATGGTTGTTGGGGGAAAACAACTTACTTCTTCTGGTAAAGCCTCTTTTTCGGTAAGTTCCATAACAGTGTTGATTCTACTTTTCCACTCGAGGTGATGTCTTCAAATTTCAACTCATATGTTTTGTCAATCCGGAAAGCTATTACATCTGCATCAATAATCCAACCACAATCTGCATTCCAAACAGTCATTTTACAATTGATGTTTTCTTGATTTTGACTTGATAATTGAATGCTTACATTAGCATGCGAATTACACATCCTTCGTCTGTCACCTTTTTGCAGTAATCTAGAGATAATCACGTTTCTTTGAACCAAGTCATATTTATCACTGTCTGGCTCAACATGTATCCTAATTCAGTCATTAAACATTTGAACTGTAGCAGTTAACTGCTTGTTTCCTATTCGTTCTAAGTCACTATTCCCTGATCCTACATTGGGGTTTTCTAAATTCTTTATTGTTACATCATATTTGTAATTATCCTCGGGATCCCAATAGGATGCTATTTTTGTTTCTACATCAAAACCATTGTCCTTAATGTGTAGAAAAACTAAACACTGGTCTGCCCCACAAACTTTATATTCCTGTTTCACACTTTTCCCACATAGTTTCCTGGTATTGGAATGTTTACCTCAAACTCCGTATCTGGTTGTATATGAGATTCTGTATCGGTTACCGTTGCTTCCCATTTAAAGTTAGCACGGGTCGTTCTTTTCTTACGCATCCTTTTTGTTTTTTTCTCTTAATTGTTCTCTAAATGGTAAATGGTAAATGGCTTGTACTTGTATAGCGCTTTAACTAGTCTTGATGACCTCCAAAGCGCTTTACACTACAGTTCAGTCATTCACACCCTGACAGTGGTGAGCTATGTTAGTAGCTACAGCTGCCCTGGGGAAGGCTGACAGAGGCGAGTGTAACGCTAATTGAGGCTAGGCGCCTAGCCTCAATTAGCGTTACACGTGGCGAGCTAGCCAGGAGCCTGTTTGTGTGAATATTTTTGTTGGGTTATTTATTTATTTACATAAATAAATAAGGGATCTTTATTTCAGTTTTGGGAAAAAAAAATTTTTTAGTAAAATATTCAAAATAAGCAAAACAATAAAAGATGGATTTTGTTGTTCAATCTGGTATAAATGTATCACAGTCAGTGATGATTACGGGTGCTACTAATAGCAAGGCCGATGACGAAATACTTGATTGCCTGAGAAGTTAGGGTAAACTTAATCGCACTTTGTACGTAAGTGATTCTTCAAGCACTTTTTTTAAAAAACAGCTTTTTCCGCTTTACAACCGCTGCTACCTTATACTTATTCCTCTCAAACTAATACTGATCTGGTGTTCCGTGTTACTGCTTTGGCGCTCGAGTACGCAGCCACACTGGACAGCAGCAGCAGCAGTAATCAGCCCAACTACATCGCTGAACTTAAGGAAATTGCTGATCAAAGCGGCCATCGTTTTGAAGATGTCCTGAAGACAGTAATGAGCCAGATAGGCCAACATTTGCATGCAGCAGGAGCATATGAAAAGTTTGGTGGTGATAGTGATAATGATGATGATGATGATAAAGATGATGATGATGATGATGACGGCGATGAGGAAGATGGAGTAGAGGTAAAAGAAGAAGTGGATAAATTCACTGCTGCACCGCGGCTGACATCAGGGTCGTTATCCTCACTTCCTCCTGCTCATTCTTCTGCGGATCAGGGGACACGACCCCGTCGCAGGCAATCTGGACCAGCTCCAAGGCTATCACTGTCCACCAATGACCTCAATCCACCTCAAATACAACGGGTTGTTGTTGAACATGTGGTCAGAAACACTGATTTGACTGGTTCAACCTTGCTTCGTCTCCGTACTTTTTCCGGAAGGCTTCCTAAGCCGAGTAATGAAGCTAATTTTGAGTCTTGGCGTTCCCAGATTGACTCTCTGCTTGCTGACCCCAACCTGCCAGCGCTGCATATCACCAGACGAATCACAGATAGCCTGTCATCACCTGCAGCTGATTTGGTTAAAGGGTTGAGCCCCAATACATTACCAACAGTTTTGCTAAATATACTGGATTCTGCATTTGGAACAGTGCAGGATGGTGAAGAACTGTATGCCCAATACTTAAACATTCTCCAGAATCCAGGAGAACGACCGTCCACGTACCTGCAAAGGCTTCTGCTCACTCTTAACACTGTTGTGAAACAAGGAGGAATTTCACCTGCCGACATTAATAAACATCTACTGAAACAGTTTTGTCGTGGGTGTTGGGACAACACTGTTATAACCAAGTTACAGCTGGAACAAAAGAAAGATAACCCACCAAATTTTTCTGATTTATTGTGGTTACTGAGGACAGAAGAAGACAGAAAGCATGCAAAAGAATCGCTTATGAAAAAACACATTGGCAAGTCAAAACAGAAAGTTCACATCCAGTCCCAGAGTGCCTGTCCTTGTGGACATTCTACATCCAATGAAGAGCCGAAAGAAATGAAAAAACAACTTCAGAAATTACAACAGCAAATGTCTCAACTTCTGTCCAGGAAGAGTCCAGCTGAATTCAAGTCCATGTCAAGGCAGAACAAATCCTACTCTTCTTCACCTCAGTTGAAAACAAAGCCTAAGCCTTGGTATTGTTTTAATTGTGGAGAAGATGGCCATCTTTCCTCCTCTTGCACAAATAAAGCAAACCCCAGTCTTGTTGAGCAGAAAAAGAAATTGTTACGCCAAAAGCAGCAAGCATGGGATGCCAAGAATTCAAAATCATTAAACTAGAAACAGCTTCTGTTGTGGGACCCACAGAGGCTGTGTACATGAACCGTCCCAAAGAACACAAAGTGAGAATACTGCCACGAGGTCTTGTCGGCACAAAGAGCACAGGTCAAGTTCAGATAAAAGGAGATCAGTTTAACTGCCTCCTTGATTCCGGCTCGCAAGTTACTACTATTCCCTACTCTTTCTACAATACTTACCTCACGGATCATGAAATTAAACCAATAAACAACTTGTTGGAAATAGAAGGAGCAAATGGACAAACAGTGCCTTATCTGGGATATGTAGAGGTCAACATAATCTTCCCGCCTGAACTTTTTGGTTTACCTGTTGAAGTCGTCACGCTCGCTCTTGTAGTGCCTGATATTAAACCATCTCAACATCTGATTCTTATTGGCACAAACACCTTAGATGTTGCTTACAGCAAACATTTTGATACTCACCCTGATCAGTCATTTCAACCTATGATCTCTGGGTACATAGCAGTGTATAAGATCTTCCAACACCGCCATGCCCAGAGTTTGAATGACTATACTGCAACTGTCACTCTGCAGTCTAATCAGCCTCTAATCATCACTGCTGGTCAAACCACAGTTGTAGAAGGATGCTTATCTGCAGGACTATGGCAAGATGAAAAACAAGTCCTCCTTGAACATCCTAGTTCCTATGCCCTCCCTGGTGGGCTCATGGTAAAAACCTGCCTCATTGACTTGCCTCAACATCGGCCATGTCATCTGCCAGTTGTTGTAAGCAATGAGTCTGACCATGAGATTCATATTCCAGCACGAGCAGTCATAGCGGAAATCAGCACTTTCCAGAGTGTGATTTCACAAGAGCAAAGAGTCCAGAATTCAGCCCAGTCTACAGAGTCACTACAACCAACTCAACCACAATACAACTTTGGAGACTCACCTTTATCTCCAGAATGGAAGCAGCGAATCATCCGGAAACTCAACAGTATTCCTGAGGTGTTTGCAAAGCATGACCTGGACTTTGGCCGGACAGACAAAGTTAAACATCAAATCAAGTTGTCTGATCCCACTCCTTTTAAACAAAGGCCAAGACCAATCCACCCTCAAGATATTGACGCTGTAAGGAAGCACTTGCAAGAACTTTCTGATTCAGGAGTCATACGTGAGTCTGATTCACCATTTGCCTCTCCAATTGTGGTTGTACGCAAGAAGAACGGCAGGGTACGCCTCTGTATTGACTACAGAAAATTAAATCTCCAAACAATAAAGGACGCCTATGCTCTACCAAAGCTCGAAGACACATTTTCTGCCCTTTCTGGATCAAAGTGGTTCACTGTGCTAGACCTCAAGTCTGGTTATTACCAGATTGAGATGGAGGAAAAGGATAAATCCAAAACCGCCTTTGTTTGTCCATTGGGGTTTTGGGAATTCAACCGCATGTCACAAGGGGTCACTAACGCCCCAAGCACATTCCAACGGTTGATGGAAAGATGCATGGGAGAATTAAATCTAAAAGAAGTTTTGGTTTTCATTGATGACTTGATCATTTTTGCACCTACTTTGGAGGAACATGAAGAACGACTGATGAAAGTTCTCAACAAGCTTAAAGACTTTGGGTTAAAATTGTCAGTTGAGAAATGTGTATTTTTCCAAACATCTGTGAAATATCTTGGGCATGTAGTGTCCCAAAATGGTGTTGAGACAGATCCCGATAAGATCAAAACACTTACCTCCTGGCCAGTACCCAAGAACCTGAAAGAATTGAGATCTTTCCTTGGTTTCTCTGGATATTACCGCCGTTTTGTCCAAGGATATTCAGCCATAGTTAAGCCACTGCATGATCTGACTGCTGGTTATCCGCCATCCCAGAAGAAACTGAGATCAATATTAAAACCAGAGAATTACTTGAACCCCAAAGCACCATTTGGAGGACGGTGGACACCAGTGTGCCAGCAGGCCTTTGAAACCATCATTGAGAAACTAACTTCCGCCCCTGTATTGGCATTTGCTGATCCACAAAAGCCCTACACACTCCACACCAACGCCAGTTCCACCGGTCTTGGTGCGGTGTTGTATCAGGAGCAGGATGGAAAGAACAGAGTTGTGGCATATGCCAGCAGGGGTCTCTCGCGAAGTGAGTCCAAATACCCTGCTCATAAATTAGAGTTTCTCGCTCTAAAATGGGCGGTAACTGAGAAATTTAATGATTATCTCTACGGTGCTCAGTTCACGGTGGTCACAGACAGCAATCCACTGACTTACCTGTTCTCCTCAGCAAAGCTCGACGCTACCAGTTACAGATGGCTTTCAGCTTTGTCGACCTTCACATTCAAGATCATCTACAGAGCTGGAAAGCAGAACATGGATGCTGATGGGTTGTCTCGGCGACCTCATGGTGAGTTGTTTGATGATCTTACCTCCAGGAAGGAACATGAACGAGTCCTAAAATTTGCCCAGCAACACCTCACTGAACCAGATTATGTCTCCATCGACCAGCACACCATCGAAGCAGTTTGTGCTCGTCACATAGTGTACAGCACAGATGTACATCTTGATCATGCTCTGGTATTGTCTATGTCTGTCCATGCCAACAGTCTACCTGACAGTTTTACTGATGATGAACAGTTCAGCTCCTCTCTACTTCCTCGATTCTCAGCAAATGACATCGCAGCCAAGCAGCGTGACGACCCTGTTATCCGCCATGTCATAGCTCAGCTTGAACGAGGAGAGTCACCATCACCATCGGTGAGGGAAGAACTTCCTGAACTGCCCCTTCTACTGCGAGAAGTAAACAAAATGGAGCTCCAAAACAACCTTCTTGTTAGGAGGAGACAAGTGGGAAATGAACCAACATACCAACTAGTATTACCTGAGGAGTATCGAGCTGTTGTGCTGCGTCAACTGCATAACCAAATGGGCCATATGGGAATTGAAAGAACTCTCGACTTAGTCCGTTCTCGTTTCTACTGGCCTAGAATGTTCATCGATGTTGTCAACAAAGTCAGAACCTGTGAAAGGTGTGTGAGACGTAAATCATTGCCTGAGCGAGCAGCACCTTTGGTTAACATTAAAACCACTCACCCTTTGGAGTTGGTATGTATGGATTTCCTCTCTGTGGAACCGGATCGCAGAGTCAAAGACATTCTTGTCATAACGGATCATTTCACAAAGTATGCCATTGCTGTGCCTACTCCAAACCAAAAAGCCAGGACTGTTGCCAAGTGTTTGTGGGACAATTTCCTTGTGCATTATGGCATCCCGGAAAAGTTGCACAGTGATCAGGGTTCAGATTTTGAATCACGAACCATTCGAGAGCTCTGCAAAATGGCCAACATCCAAAAAATAAGAACCACTCCATACCATCCAAGAGGAAATCCCGTCGAACGTTTTAATCGAACACTGCTGAATATGCTCGGAACATTAACTGAAAAGGAAAAAACTCATTGGAAAGACTTCGTAAAACCGCTAGTGCATGCCTACAATTGCACAAAAAAAACTATGTTACAGGATACTCACCATATGAGCTGATGTTCAGGTGCCAACCTCGCCTACCAGTGGACTTAGCCTTTGGACTGCCATTAAGAAGGGATGGATTTACCTCCCACACACAATATGTGCAGAAGTTAAAATCCCAGCTGGAGGAGAGCTACAAACTGGCTAGTAGGAACTCAGCTAAGGTGATGCAACGTAACAAGACTAGATTCGACCGAAAAGTTACTGCGTTAGAATTGGATATTGGAGACAGAGTTTTTGTAAGGAACGTGCGAATAAGAGGGAAACATAAGCTCGCAGATAAGTGGGAGTCGGCTGTGTATATTGTTGTGAAGAAAGCCGGCAATCTTCCCGTGTACACAGTCAGACCAGAAGGCCAGAACAAACCACCAAGAACACTGCATCGAGACCTTTTATTGCCATGTGGGTACTTACCTGTTCCTGAGGAAGAAATACCTACCAGAGATAAAAAGAAATCTCCTTTGTCTTCTCCAGTAGCTGCTGATGATGAAGAGGATCCATCAGAGGATGAACTAATTAATCCACCTCTGCACATCCCATCATTTTTTGAACCTGTCAAATCTACGATTGACATTGACTTACCTCCTGCCGAGCAGTCTGTCCCCTTGACACAATCTTCAGTACCTGTCACTGAAGAGGACAGTGATGACGAGAAAGCCACACCCGAATCTGTGGAAAGGGAACCCACAACTGTTAAAGAGGAACAACTAGCAATGGACAGTGAGGAACCTGAAATTGACCCTGAACAAATTAATCCTGCAGAGGTCTCCAGAGTTGAAGGAAGTCTCTCTCTAGGTCCTGATACTCCAGAATCTGAAAATGCAGGACCTGAAACACAAGAGCCAGATATTTCCAGCTATGCTGAAGAACCTCATTCACCAGTGAAATCAGTAACTTTGGATACTGAGGACCAACCCCTGAGACGTTCCAGCCGCACAAGAAAACCACCTGAGCGGCTGCAGTATACTAAACCTGGCAAACCATTATTGAAAAGCATTCAGACTTTACTCCATGGGCTGAGTTCTGCCTTTTCTTTCGCCCTCCAGGAAGACAAAGAAGAACCGTTGATTGATCCATACTCTAGCCAGCCACCCATTTGCTGCCAGCCTGGTGCATGTACGAGGACGTACATGGGATCAGGAGGGGAGAGTGTAACCCGCATAAAATAATTACCCGTATTTTATTTTGGCGGGTCAAAGGGGAAGCCACCCTTTAAGTTCTGGGTTGAAGGTGAGCTCTGGTCCCTCCATTGCTGTTGCTGCTGTTACTGTGGCTAGCTGCTTCTGTTGGCGTTTCCCTAAATCGCTGAATCATATTGCAGCATCAACTCAACTTAAAGTAGCCAAAGGATTACTTTGAGCGTGTTGTGACCACTACTTGACGGTGAGTTGCTAATTCCCTGTCATTTCTTTTTTTTTTGGAAAAGTAGAAACCTCATGGCGACACGCCCACTTATGAGTTGTGTATTGGCGTTTTAAATGGTTTTGTGGTCTAAAAAAAACATTTTCTTTTGTTAATTATGTGGCCGATTGAACCATATACTGTTAAAATGTTATATAAGCCTTTTGATTTCGTCCTCTAGGGACACTTTTTGTTATTTTTCATTTGATTTGTGAACGGCCAATGGAACTTTGTACTGGTTGGTTTCTGAAGTTGCGCAACAAAACTAGAGACCAATTAGATGCTTATTGAAGCAGTATTTAAGTGAATTAATTTTAATTGATATTGTCAATTAAAATTGCATAGAATTTAAAAGTGCACTTTACTTTGATACCTTATCTGACTTTACTTTGATACCTTGTCTCACTTTACTTTGATATCTTGTCTGACTTTATTTGATCTGTAATATTAACGCGATTAACTTGGAAACTTACTTAAATGATTCCTGACTAATATTATTTGGTTAGTTATGTATGTTTTTGAATAGCAGTTTAACCCTGGTTAAATGCTAATTGTTATTTTATCTATGACCTCGTTTAGGTCAGGTTTTTTCCCCCCCACGGTTTCAAGTCAGGATGGCGAGCTACCACCGGATCACCGCAGCTTTGCGGTAGGATGTACTAGAACCAACTTTGTTTTTTTCTTCCCGGACCTTTAATTATTTTTTTCTTTCCCCTTGGATCACGGATTAACACCAGTTGGACTATTGTTGGTGACTCATTAATCACCTTAAAAGGAAAAAAGAGAAAAACACGGACTTGAATGAGAGAAAGAAAACCTCTTGTGTCTCATCCGGGTTTATTTGTTTGTCTGTTATTATTGGTTCCTTGTTGTGTTTATTGTTTATATTTATAAGAAAATGTTATTATTATTATTCAATACTTTCCTAAATATATATATAAATATACATTAAAATACAACAACTCAACTTTACTTTTTGTCATGGTGTTTATTCACACACGGGCTCCTCGGCCGAACCTTTCTGTTTGCCATACTAACAAAATTGGCTGTAGTCAGGCGCCTAGCCTCAATTAGCGTTACACGAGGCTGCCATGCACCGGCGCCACCGGGCCCTCTGACCACCGCCAGTAGGCAATGCAGGTGAAGTGTCTTGCCCAAGGACACAACGACAGAGACAGTCAGTGCGGGGGATCGAACCGGCAACCCGCCAATTGCAAGACAACCTCCCTAACCTCTGTGCCACGTCGCTCCGTGATGAGTCAGACCTAGATGAGTCATTAACTTTTGTTCAGCTGGCGAAAACACTGGTGTGTACTTGTTCAAACCCATTAACGTTGTGTTGTACTCATCTTGTTCTACAAGGGTGGATTTCCCTTTATAGACTGAAGTCCCACATTTCATGGTTGGATGTCGATCGTCTCGACCCACATTACTCGTTGCTCTCTCCACTCGTGGTTGAGCTGACGTTGGCTGACGCAGTGGTGCTGGCTGCAGGCTGTGAGAGTTCATCTCCGGCCTCACTGTTGTTAGGTTCACCACTTCTGCCAACATCCACAGGTGAAATGTCATTAATACCAGTCTCATTGCTGCAAATCGTCTGTTCACTCTTTTTTCCAATGTCTGGCTTCACAGTGTCTCTGGCGTGTACGTTAGTACAATGAGTCAAATGATACCACGTAACACTCCCCTGTACTTGGACGGCGGTTGCGGTCGCTCGTTTGACCTCAAAGGGTCCATCCCATCTCGAGCCGTTCCATTTTCGTCTGAACACCTTCACGTACACCAGGTCTCCTGGTTCGACTGGTCTCTTCACCACCGTCTCTGGACAGGAACTTCTGGCTTTTTCCTGCAGATAGATAGCTCTATGGATAGCAGTTAGTTGATCCATATATGCTTTCAACTCTGTAGCTGTTCAAGCGCCGGGCCTTTGAATGGAAGCCTCCATTCAGGCACTGGCATTGTTCTGCCTGTTAGCATTTCATGCAGGGTTAAATGTGTGCTTCGGTGCAACTGCATGCGATAGCTCATTAGTGCAAGCGGCAAAGCATCAACCCAGTTTAGTTTAGTAGAAGCACAGATTTTATTCAGCTTAGCTTTCAAAGTTCCATTGATCCTCTCTACAATGCCCTGACTCTGCGGGTGGTAAATTGCTCCAAAATGTTGTTTAATTCCTAGCTTTGACAAAACACCTTTTAAAACCTTTTGGATAAATGCTGAACCATTATCTGAACTGATTTCTGATGGGATGCTAAATCTCGGAATCACCTCTCTTGTCAGAAGCTTAATCACTGTATCAGCCCCCAATGTCTTTGATGGGACTGCTTCAACCCATCGGCTGAACCGATCGATCACCACCAACATGTATCTTTTCCCTTGCACTGGCTTTATCATGTCAACATAATCTATCACAAGATGTTTAAAGGGTCCCTGAGGGACCGGAATGTGTCCAATCGGTGATTTTATGCCTTTTCGTACATTGTTTTCTGCACATATTTCACATTGGCTCAAGATTTCATCCACCATTGCTTGCATGTAAGGTGACCAATAACCTTGCCTTTTCAACTTCTCCATCACTTTACCTCTACCACAGTGATCCAAACCATGGGCTTCTGAGATCAACATTGTCAGCAATGCTACTTGTGCAACCAAATGTCCACTTTGTGATCGCCACAAACCACTTTCACTCATTGTCGCACCTCTCTGCGCCCAGAGAGCATGCTCACTCACACCTGCCTCCTGCTGCATCAGAATGATGTCGTCTGGTGTCACCATTGGTTCCAAGGTGACCACTGGTGCCAAGATAGCCATCTGGCACTTAGATGCTAGTTTTGCTGCCTCATCTGCGGCCCATAATGATCAAATCATTACCTTTACGATGGGTGTTGCATTTAATTATTGCCAGCCTTGATGGCAGCATCATTGATGTAATCAGTTCTTTTAACTTTTCTTGATGTAGTACTGGACTGCCGTCTGCTCTTTTAAAACCTCTTTGTTTCCAAACAGCAGCAAACAGATAACACACCCCATGAGCATAAGCCGAGTCTGTGTATATGTTTTTGCCTTTTGCTAGTTTGCACGCTTCTGTCAATGCTTTTAGTTCTGCTTTTTGAGCTGAGCATGGTTGCTCGCATTTTTCTGCTTTGACTGTTACAAAATTGTCTTCTACTTGTTCTACCATGACAAAACCTGCGTGGTTTCCAAGATGATCTCTAAAACATGACCCGTCAACAAAATAAGTGACTTTCGCGTTCATTATCGGAGTTGACTCTAGATCGGGTCTTAGTCTTGTGTATTTCATTGTTTCTGCAAGACACTCGTGTGGTTCTCCTTCAGTCCAGTGGTACCACATCAGCAGGGTTGTTCGTTGTGCACCTTTGCACAGTTACATCTGGATATGTTAAAAGTGGCATTTACTGTAAACATCTTGCCTGAGTCATCACAAACTTCCCTTGATTTATCAGTTCTGTGATTTTGTGGTAGGTCCGTATTATTACTGGGTAACCCATTGTTATGGTTGATGCTGTTTCATAAGCATAGTAGACTGCTGCTAGACCTTGATAACATGGTGGCCAGCCTTGGGCCACATTGTCTAATTTAGTGCTGTAATAAGCAATAGCTTGTTTTCGTCGTCCTACACAGGTTTCTTGCATTAGTACAGCTGATGCGTACATGTTTTTTCTGTTGGCTACATACAGGTAAAATTCTTTGCCGAAGTCTGGCAATGCCAAAGTTGGTGCCACTTGCATTTCCTGATTTAGTGTTTCAAAAGCTATTTTAGCTTCAGTTGTCCATTTTAACACTGCTTTCAAAAACTAGTTTCCTGTTTCTTTTATGAGCTCTCTAAGCGGTGCTGTTTTTTTCTGCATAGTTTTCAATACAGTCCGCATTGAAGCCTGTCATTCCCAAGAATGTTAACATTTCACCGACTGTCTGTGGACTTGGAGCTTTGCTGACACCTTCCAGTTGAGAAGGTGAAATGCCAACTGTTCCTTGTGATATTTGTCTCCCTAGGTAATCTACCTGTGGTTGACAATACTGTAGTTTTTGTTTGGAGACCTTGTGTCCTCCCTCTGCTAATGTTTGTAGAACTTTGATTGAGTCTTGATGACAGTCATTTAGTGTGTTTCCGCAGATTAACAAATCATCCACATACTGTAACACAGTTCCGGTTAAATCGAGGGCTTCCAAATCATTTTTTAGCACCTGATTAAATATGTGCAGGCTGAGTTTAAACCCTTGAAGCAATCAGGTATAACTGAGTTTTTTACCTCTGTAGGTAAATGAGAATAAATGTTGTGACTCTTCCACTAGCGGAATGCTGAAAAATGCTGAACAGAGATCAATCACGGTGACAAAACGAGCTTCAGTTGGTATTGAATTTAAAAGAGTGTTTGGATTTAGCACGTCCGATTCTGCGTCTACTATTATCATGTTTATTTCTCTTAAGTCATGAACAAGACGGTATTTGTTTTTGTCTGCTTTCAGAACTGGAAAAATCGGAGTGTTACATTGACTTTCTACTTCCACCAGCACACCTGCTTGCATCAATCCATCAATGGTTTTCTGAATGCCTTGTTCTGCTTCTGGTTTTAATGGGTATTGCTGGCGAAAAGGAAACCGTGCATTTGGTTTTATTTGAACTCAAACTGGTTCTGCCAATTTTACTAAGCCCACATCTGTGTCATGTTTAGACCATAAGTCCTCAGAGATATGTTTTAGCATGTCCTGCATGAATGGTTGATCTTCAGACGAACCATCTTCCTCAGACTGATCTTTAACATCAACAGGCACTGTCACAATGTGTGGTGTTGCTGTCATTGCTGCTTCACATAGGATCTTGATCATTGTTCCATCGCATGATTGTGAAATTAATGGGTTATCTGTTTCTTCCCTATGTTGTTTCAGTTGCAAGTTTCATCATTGGTCCCAGATCTTCTGCATGAATTCCTTTATTTACAAACAATGTAATGTGTGGTACTGATTCTGGAACATTGTACCACTCTGAAATAAAATCATTTTGTATCACATTTAAAGCTGCACCTTGGTTTCCAATAACAATGCATTGTGTTTCAAGATGAACAGTTCTGTCTTTTGTATAACTGTCCCATTTTTATTCAAACTCCTTGCTCTTTGAAATGTCATAAAACATGGTGCAATGGTAATCTAGAAAAGGTTTTCTGGCTTCTGGAATTTGAGCTTTAATGTACCGGCCCCAGTTAGTGACTTCAACAGGGCCCGAAATATCTCCTAGCCAATGAACATTAGCTTCATGTGTTTGCATGTACATTTGAAGATTCAGACCTGTTTTATCAACATACAAACCCTGAGGAGAACACCAAATGTTTAATTTCATCCTGCACAACACATCTCCTCCCAACAGGTTAATTGGTGTTTGGTCAGAGACAAGAATTTGTATTTCTATCTCATCATCATCAGTTGCCAGTCGTGCAGGAGCTGTCATTTGTATTAACTGTCTTGTTCCCGAGAACCCTACTGTTGAAATGAATTTATCAGACATGGGGAGGTGCTTTGCATAATTTAAACTTACACACATGTAAGCTGCTCCAGTATCGACCAGCATTGGTGTTTCTTTTTCTTCAATTAGAATTTTTAACATAGGTTCATTTTCAGCACCGTCGCTTATGATCAGGCATTGGTTCTCCCCTGTAAGGTTCTCTGGGCCCCCCTAGTAACCAAAATTTGGTGGGTTTACAGGACGTCTTGTTGGACCTAGATGGAACCGGCCACGCGATTGCCTTCGGTAGGTGCTGTTGCCTCTTGGGCAATGCTCGGCACGATGTCCAAGTTCATTGCATGTCCAACATGCTTACATTATTCCAGGTGCACCAGGCCTTCCTTTGTTAGTCCAGGCGGGACCTCTTTGCTGTCGTCCATGAGGCCCATATGGCTGTGAGTTAAATGCTTGAGGATAGACATTCACCACAGGTTGTTGCAGCTGGGTGGATTGAGGAGCCAGAAAACTCCTTTGTGCCTGATTTGTCACATCAGGTACAGGTCCTGAAAAAACTTGGGGTGGTATTACATGTTTAGTCGCTTTAATCATTGTGGCTTGAGTCTTGGCTTTGTTTTTTCCTGACAGTTCTCCAAGCTGCATTTGTGCCAGTTTTCTTTGAACGTTTTTATCTTGTTCTGCAATCTTCATCTCCTCCCTTCTGTGTTTTTCAACTGCATGTATCACATGATCACGGAACTCTCTGTGAGGCATTGACGTCAGAGCCACCACATCCTCGAGCCTGCTTCTCACAGGACCAGGCATTGCTTCAATGATGGAGTTCCAGAACAAAGTTGTCAGCACAGGGCTCTTATCAATTTTCTCTTATGTTTCCTGCTTCCATCTTTTCATCTTCTTTGCGATGTAAGTGGCTGGGTTTTCTGTGGCATCAATAGGATTCGCTTTCAATGCTTTCGGATCAATTTTCGTTGGAAATTCCTTCCGCAGTGCTTCCCACAGTGCTGTGCGAAATAAATTGAACCCAATACCATACACTCTCTGTTGGAGCATCCACGCAAAACGTTCCTTTAAGACGTTTTCCATAGTATATGTTCACATGCACTGTGCAAAGACAGCCTTTAGTTTGCCAATAGCCAACATTTTCCCCACATTTAACTCTTCAAACACCTTTATCCACTTGCTGGCACCCTCGTTAATGTCTGGCAATTTTGCAACCAATTCGACCAAGTCTTGACTTGTCCATGGAACGTAGTTTGCTAAATTCCTTTTTACGAGTATTGGTAATTGTTTATCTGTGTATCTTTCAGGTGAATGTATGTTGGGTCTGTACCTCAAATTAAAATCACTTCTCTTATTAAAATTAAAATGGTGGGCCTATGTTATTGTTATATGTTATTCATTAAATTAATAAATTAAAGGTAGCTTACACATGAGTGTTTACGCATGTTTCGTATAAGGGGGGGCCTCAGCGGAAAATGTACTGGTGTAGGGGGGCCTTGGCATGGTCAAGTTTGGGAATCCCTGGCATAGGCTACAGGCTGTTGATAGTGTCAGATAAAAAATAAACGTGTTTTTGTTGAACAAACTCCAGGGTCCCGTTCTTTGTACGTTGCTTAAAACATCCGAGATCAAGTGACATATCCAAGATGATTTCATCCGGCTAATACTGATTTGGCTAATTGGGTTCTTCGAACACACCTGTTGTTTATGATTAGTATGGCTGGATTGAGTTATCTGAGATAACTGCACGTTCATGCGTTTGTTTAAAAGGGGAAATGTATCGATAGTAGAAACAATGATCAGCAACGCTGCTATTGGCTGTTCAGCATGGCCAAAGAATGCCCACAGTTTTTCTCCCAAGCAGAGCCTGACCTTTAATGGAAGGCTATGCCAAATTTCAGTCATTAATTAAAACGACAGGGAACACCTCAAAATCTGCTAAAGCCAGGAGAAAGGGCTGGCAAAAAGTAGCAGACAAATTAATGCGTAAATACTGTCCATGGTAGATGTTTCTATCACTTTCTACAGTATGAATTTTTGCACTTTAATAATTTCATATTTACTTTGTTCTTTTATATCAGAGCCTCCACGGGACCCACTAGAACATGGGGACAAGTAAAAGTGAGATACAAGAATATTCTACAAAATGGTAGCCTTTAATTATTATACTCTATTTTAAAAAGGCACTTATGTCAAGAGATCCAAATTTCGGTGTCATTCCTTACACACAGGAAGTAAAGGACACGTGCAAACTGGGAATTTTAACAAAAAAAATTTCTTTATCTAAAAAAAATGAAGTTCTTCCTTTTCCAATTATTGAATATGATAAAAATAAAAAGCAAACCATCATACAAATAACTTCAATATTTTCTATTTATGGCTCTAACACCACTTTTTCCTCTTTAAAAGCCACTGTTAAATGATGTGTTTGTCTGTTTATAACAGCCACCAAGAAAAATCTCTCTACAATTACACGGTCTTGCTGCACTGAAGGATCCTGTCTATTGCGCAATACGCGATTAATTTGAAAAAAAAAAATGATTCTTGCACCTTCCACAACAGGTTGCAGTCGTAAAAATGGACATGACTACAACAGACTTCCCTATCTCCTCCGCTTATACAGCTGGCACCTGCTTCTTTCCGGAGGGGTGGGGGGTATGTGGGGCTGTACTGGGCACTCCTTTTTTGGCTCTCCCAGTTTTAAACACATTTGATAAAAACATGCTACAACACGATATTTGAGCAGGCAGAGGCAGGCTCGGGGTCTTTCTAACACCCCTGTTCTCTGATTGCCATCCGGAGTCCGGGGCCTGGAGGAGGAGCTTGCCACCTGTTTGGGGTCTGGGCTGGGGTTGGACATTGGGTCCCGGGGGTCGGCTGGGGCAGCCGTTTTTGCTCTCCCCTGAAATATAGGGTAGGGCTTAAGAATGCTGCGATTGACTGGTGACCGGTCCAGGGTGTACATCGCCTCACGCCCATTGACAGCTGGAGATAAGCACCAGCACGTCTCGCGACCCCACAAGGGATAAGCATGTCGGAAGATGGATGGATGGCTTAGGAATGGAGGGCATGGTGTGGGGGAGGTAGCACCTCAGGGTATGTGGGGTGGGCTTTGGTTGCTTGGCCTGTTCAGTTCATGTTGGCACCATCTTAGGGTGGATGGGCCCATGGGTTGTCTGGGCTGGCATCAGGGTTGGGGGTGAGGACCGGGTAATTTGCGTTGTTGGTTTGTGGCCCCCCCTTCTTCACACACACACACACACACACAATCTTGATGTTGGAATTCATCTTCCAGGTTCAGGGGCTGGATACCCCTCTGGGGTGCCAGTGCCTTGACCTGGGAGTATAGGGTATGAGTGGTGAGTGCGAGTGTGTGTACTGCATCCCCCTTTTTTAGGTAGGAGTGTTTGCATGTGGGGGCAATAGGGTGGGAACATGTGAATGTGACTGTGTACATGGCTTTCTGTATGTTTTTTGTCAGGTTGGGTTTGAACAGCCCCTTCTCCTGGG
This sequence comes from Fundulus heteroclitus, assembly GCF_011125445.2. NCBI lineage: Eukaryota > Metazoa > Chordata > Actinopteri > Cyprinodontiformes > Fundulidae > Fundulus > Fundulus heteroclitus. The sequence goes on along the minus strand of NW_023396559.1, from coordinate 243,525 downwards.
ACATCTCAGGTTTACCCCCCATTCTCCTCCGCTGGCTAGCACCTTGGCCCACTGGTGCATTGGTGGGCGTCAGCTTGTTCCTGGCAGCTGCTCCGCAGAGCCTGGACCCCCGTGGCTTTGTTTCTGGGCCCATGGCTGGATCCGCTCAGGCGTAGCTGGCTGCCGGCATAGCCTACAGGCTTAGTCCCCACGGCTTCCGGGGCTTTTGCTCTGTGGCTGCTGGGGGGTTTCCTGGGGCTCTCCTCTACTCTTCCCTGGGATGGGGGAGGCAGCTATCCATGTGTTGGACCTTCTTGGGCTCTTTTGCTCTGGGAGCCCCTTCGGGCATCTGGGGTTCTGGTTTTCCCTGTTGTCTGCCTCGGTGTTGTGGGGGGTAGGTCTTTGGCTCCCCACAGCCACGATTGAGCATTGTCCTTATTAATAAACAGATACAGATTCACTTCTATCCAGATGAACCCTATCATTAGCTTTGGCTGTCACTATAAACATCTTGCATTAAATAATTCTACATATTCTTCCATTATGTTATGAAGGTGTTGGTTGTTTGTACCTTTAACACTTTATCAGTTGGTTTTGCTGTTCGTTTTATATATATATCTGCAGGTGTAGAAGAAGACTCTCAGGATTTTATCTTGTACTCTCTTTTTCTTCTACTCTATTTCTGTCACCTTTTCTCCCTTTTAGCATTATGTGTTGTCTCTTTCTCTTCCTTTATCTTTTACATTTTTATTCCTGTGTCCATTGAACTTGACATAATTCTAAAATAATATATAATAAAGTTTTTTTGTATATATATCAAGCGGAGTACTATAGCAAAAGCAGTAATGCACCACTTGTGAAAGTAAATCTCTTTGGCATTAAGACAGCAATTCGTAATGCTACACAGCCAGACAGGACATCTAAAAAAAGTCATGTCTGTGGCATAACTACCAGTGTCACTCTGCTCACTCTCCCTACTTCAATATGTCAAATTAAGCTAGTGGCCACTTCCCCTCGTCCTGACCACATCCCTAATTAAACCAGACCAATCATATGGCTTCCTTCTCTTCCTGTTCTGAGCAAATGCGGACGCTTCGCTACACCTCTCCTTCCCGGACCTCTCCTGCTTGGCTCTCTGTCTGAATGCGGCGTAACTCTCACAGATCCTTCCGATTCAAAAACTATGGATCTAATGAGCTGGTCATGCTACTAGATACATCATGGATTCATGGGGAGTTTGGAACATGATGTGCCTGTCTTTTTTGTCCATTGAGGATGTGGAAGATGCTTACATAATTGGATTTATGATAACAGAATTTCTACTTATTGGAGCTAGTGGTAATCTGATATATCAACAAATACAGAAGATCTTGGCTTCAGTTTTGGCAATGGTAAGGCTGCCAGGGGTTTGTGAGGGGTTGCACCTGGCTGTGATTACCCAGGCTCAGATGCTTAGTGCACAAAACCGCAAGCTGGATGCGATACTTGCACTGTATCACATGCTGGCAGTGGTTTAAACTGTATGATGAAACTGAAAGGCCTTGGGGAAGTTTCTAGCTTGATTTACAGCAAAACGTCCAACAAATTCAGCTGTTTGAGATTTGCAATGAAGATGGACCAGCAGAGACTTAACGGCTGACACAAATTTTATAGTCAAAAATTTTACAGTCAAAAATAATCACTTTGTTATTGAATGCAGTGCCCTGGTGGCCTGATGCAATTGTACGCTCCTTCTGTGTGATAAAACTGCACCTTTATGAGTGGCCTTTTATTGTGGGCAGTCTAAGACACACATATGCACTAATCATGGTGTCTAATCAGCATCTTGATATGGCACACCTGTAAGGTGGGATGGATTATCTCAGCAAAGGAGATTTAGACTGGTTTGTGAACAATATTTGAGGGAAATGGTGATATTGTGTATGTGAAAAAAGTTTTAGATCTTTGAGTTCATCTCATAAAAAATGGGAGCAAAATCAAAAGTGTTGCATTTTGTGTGTATAACTGCTAAAAAAAAATAAAGGGAACACTTAAACAACACACCCTAACTCCAAATCAATCACCCTTCTGTGAAATCAAACTGTCCACTTAAGAAGTAGAGAACAGGTTAAAACTACAGGCAATTAGCAAGACACAATAAAGGAGCGGTTCTGCAGGTGGTGACCACAAATTACTTCTCAGTTTCTATGCTCTCTGGCTGATGTTTTGGTCACTTTTGAATGCTAGCTGTGCTTTCACTCTAGTGATGGCATGAGACGGAGTCTACAACCCACACAAGTGGCTCAGTGAGTGCAGCTCATCTAGGATGGCACATCAATGCAAGCTGTGGCAAGAAGGTTTGCTGTGCCTGTCAGCGTGGTGTCCAGAGCATGGAGGGTGTTATGCCAGAAGCTGGTTGAATATGCTTATTATTATTATTAATTATAATTTGGTATTATAATTTAAATAATAAATCATTCAACTCAAAATTCCGCTATAACACAATATAGTTCAAATGGTGGTGATGTTAGCAATAAGCTTGTAAGAATTTATACCACTAATGCATTAGTTAATTTGCTGTTATGAACTCATTTATGCTGGAATAAATGATCAGGTCGGACTGTTAACCGACCAGGTTTATCCGGCAGCTGTGAGAACCCCAATGTAACTGCAATTAGAGTTTAAATCCTTATTCCTTATCACCATCCAATGATATGTCTCTGTATTAATATCAGATGTTAACTCCAAAGGAGGTTAGCTCTGAATTCTGAATAGCCAGGTAACTGTGAATTAGATTGAACACAAAACAATGTCTATTCCGCAGTCGTTGGTTTTATTGAACCAAAAGCAATTCCCTGTTACAGTAATTCTCTGATTCAACAACTTTGGAATTCTTACTCACTACTAAAACTAAACATGCAAAATATATATGTGGAAATAAAAGAACAAAACAAAAATAAACAATGGATTAAAATGAGCGGTTAGCAGATCTTAACTTGACTCACAGTTGTTTAACACCGCCCTCAAAACACCGGCATTTGACGTATCAGCATTGACAGACAAAACAGCTTTGGGAATCTCACTGGACGCTTTGATGTCTTACCAAAAGCTAGTTCAGCTAAGCTCCCTACAGTTCAGATACACGTCACCCTCCCAAGATGGCTGCTACGATGACGTATGAGGGGAGGTCCTAATGACGTAACCACGCTTACGCTGATGGGATAATGCCTCGCTTCGAGAGGGCGCGGCTAACTGGGAGTTTAAGCAAAGCCCGCAAATTGAGCTCGGACAAAGAGATTAAACTGATAAGAAGAAGCGAAAAGAGAGAGGGGGGAAAGCAGGGAAGAAGATGGAAAAGAACTGAAACAGTGACCCACGGCGGGGTTATTAATGAATAACAAATCAACACAGCAAAATCAATTGTAAAATGCATGCACATACAAAGAAAAACATTCAGCGAAATAATTCCAACTTCGTCGTGGAATAAAAGCATTAATCTACACCTGCAAAGTTCTAACGTCTGCCCAGGCACTTCTAAACATCCTATGGATGAAAAAGAAATAAAAGGGGAGAACCCCGTTACTTTGAGGTGGTTCCGAATGAAAGTCCCGGCTTCGGGTTCGTGAGCGCTCGGAATAACATGGCGTCCTGAACGCACCAGAGCGGGCAGCAGCAGGAACAGGGGAGAAGGCTCTTTCGTCTCTTCCTCCGGGCTCAACAGTCGCTTGGCTCGGCCCAGCACAAGCGTAGTCCTCTTTCGATCACTGGGAGATAAGGCGGCTTCCAGTATTTGATCAGAGGGAATTAAAAGTACCTTTTTGAGTCGACCTCCTGTTAAGCAAACAGGGAATAACGTTGCTCCGAGAAATCTCGGTCCAGCGAGAAACTCGAGCACGTGGCATGGGATTGCCCCAACGGAGTGAAACAGCTGTGTGTCTTCTCGGGTTGGCAGGGCACCAGGGAAGAAGAAAGATTGTCCTGCGTGGCCGAGTTTTATCAACTTTTGCCTAGCAACGTTATCTCTCCGCTCCGTTGTTAGGGCGGCAGCCATTTTGGGCTGCGTTGCATGATGGGAGTTGGTGGCCATTTTGACCACATTGCATCATGGGTAATGTGGTCCGTTACGTCCCGAATTAATGCCGTTTTTGTCACGTCCCGTAATGGCATAACAAGGGGCTACCAGGAGACAGGCCAGTACATCAGGAGACGTAGAGGAGCAGCAGGACCGCTACCTCTGCCTTTGTGCAAAGAGGAACAGGAGGAGCAAAATGACCTTCAGCAGGTCAAAAATGTGCATGTGTTTGCTTAAACGATCACAAACACACTCCATGAGGGTGGTATGAGGACCCGATGTTACAGCACAACGCCGTGAAGGACATTTGGCATTTGCCAGAGAACACCAAGATTGGCAAATTCGCCACTGACGCCGTGTGCTCTTCACAGATGAAAGCAGGTTCACACTGAGTACATGTGACAGACGTGACAGAACCTGGAGATGCCACGGAGAACGTTCTGCTGCAACATCCTCCAGCATGACCGGTTCGGTAGTGGGTCAGTAATGGTGTGGGCTGGACATCTTTTTGGGGGGTGGGGGTGCACAGCACTCCATGTGCTCACCAGAGATAGTCTGACTGCCCTTAGGTACAGAGATGAGATCAGCAGACCCATTGTGTGACCATATGCTGGTGCAGTTGGCCCTGGTTCCTCTTAAGGCAAGAAAATGCTCTCGTGTGGCTGGAGTGTGTCAGCAGTTACTGCAAGATGAAGGCATTAATGCTATGGACTGGCCCGCCCATTCCCCAGACCTGAATCCAATTGAGCACATCTGGGACCAATGCTGCGATGGACCAAAGACTCTGTAGGAGCTGGCATATGTGTTAGTCCAGGTCTGGGAGGAAATCCCTCACAAGACCATCCGCCACCTCATCAGGAGCATGCCCAGGCATTCTAGGGAGGTCATATAGGCACATAGAGGCCACACACGATACTGAGCCTCATTTTGACTTGTTTTAAGGACATTAAATTAAAGTTGGATCCACCTGTCGTGTGTTTTTCCACTTAAATTTTTAATGTGGCTCCAAATCCAGATCTCCATGGCTTAATAGATTTGATTTCCATTGATAATTTTTGTGTGATTTTGTTGTCAGAACATTCAACTATGTAAAGAGCAAAGTATTTAATTCCATTCATTCAAATCTAGGATGTGTTATTTGAGTGTTCCCCTTTATTTGTTTGAGTAGTATATTTAGAGGCGTGAACAAGGTGACCCAACATGCACTGCAGGTGCGCATAATTCCTGCAGATCATGATGTATAAAGGAATGTTTTTATACTACTGATGTTTTTTGTGCACTGCACACTTAAGCATTTTTCACCACCTCCATATTTTAGTATGAAAGCTGCACACTCTTTTGCATGAGGCCCTGGACTCCAGATGTGCCTGCTTGATTTGTCAATGGCCACACAGCCTCCGTGTTGTGAAAAATTAAAATTTTTTATATTGTCCAAAAAGTCAAGTTATGTAAACCATGATTTATTTTATAAAAGCAAAGGAAACGCAAAATACCCAACATTTTTTAAAGGAATTGTATCTTGCAAAGTAAATTAGATGATTTCCCCTACAGTTCTTGACATGTATTCCCCACATTTTACTTTCCACAAAGATACTTTAACTCTCTAAATGAGGGGTATAATACTAGAAAAACAGACAATAACAATATCATCGTTGAGTTTATGAAACATTGCCCTTTAGAGTCACAGAATCAGCTAGATCCCCATCCTCCCAGCTCTTAGACTTGTTAAAGTCCTACTCACTACTCCTAATATTGTTTTCATTTTAGGAACTCCTTTAAGGTCTGGGGTGCATTGTGAATAACTTTTATCTTACCGAGGTAAAATTCTGAGAAAAAAACTTAAAATTCCAATTCTAGGATGTTTCCTAACATAAGAGCTACTTTTAGTTTTAAGATTATTTGTGAATATGAGCACTGCAATTATGCTCTAAAGAAAGGGAGAGGACTTCAAATTGTCTTTTCATCGTTTTTTTTTTTTTTTTTTTTATCAATTTCTATATCCAACCGAGCAATGTGCAAATTGACACATTGTGAAGATATAATTACAACTTTCCCATTAAAATAAGAAAATGCAAATCTCACACAGTCAGCAAAAATACAAAAGGGAAAAATAATTTAAAAGGAGAATAGATGTGATACTATATGATCTGATGATAAATGCTTCAGTGGATAGATAGACAGAAAGGCACAAAGTAGCCCGATGCAGTGTTAGTGAAACCGTCCAGTCTGGTCTCTGAACACCATTAGAGCACTTTCTGATCTTATTTTTGTATGTGTGCATGCGTTTGTGTTCTTGCACACATTGTGTCTCTTGTGGTGCTCAAGCAGCAAGATTGACAACCTGTTGTGCTGCAGTGGGAAATGCAGCATGCTGATATTTAAATGCATGCATGCTTACACAAATGTATGTACACGTTGCTCTAAAAACTCAACAGAAAGTAGTATATACACAAAGCTGTGTTGATAGTGGAGTTCTCCTAAGAGTACACCAAAAGAAAGCACAGTGTTAAATAATGGGTGAATCATTCCTCTAAGCAGAATAGGTAAATAATTAAATTGGATGTTTTAGGTTTGCTTGACAAAACTTTGTATAGACTCCTTTATACATTAATGTTTACATCACCTTTCAACAGCACAAGTTAAGCTACTCCATTGTGTGTTCAGAGCCTTGGTTATCTTTGTGGTTGTTAAAGCTAATGTAATCACTCTTTCCTCTGTAATGTTTTAAACACTTTAATCCATGTACAGACTTGACTTTAAAAATAAATTTTATTTTATCCTTTGTCAAGCTACTCTAGCTCTGACAAATAAAACACAGACTGAACCCCATGGTTAGCAATGTCCTCCATTGCTGCATTCTGTCATCACTGCCTTGCTGCAGCCATCCCGTACACATTTACACATTAGGTTGTGACAGAAAATCACCCTTATTGTGTTAAATCAAACAGACAACTAGCAAACCACCCAAAGTTGGTACTACTGGAAAAGGGGCATAATATACTATTGTCTTTGGTCGGAAACTTTATGAATTTTTTTAATTTGGGGAGCACAGCTTTTAATGTTTTAATTTAACAGCTCTGTGTGTGAGCATAGTCAAGAAACCGCGTCTACCCCCCGCCAGCACCAGCAGAGGCTGCAGCGGTGTGGGCGTGTCACCGGTTCAATCACGGCACCATGAGCAGCGCTGTTTGTAGGCACTGCTCGATCGATAGAGAGAGACAGTCACTCAATTTAATCTTGTAAATATAACTTTCGGCTCAAATAAAAATTTTCCTGGCGTAAACGACTTGAAGCGAGGAGACAGAAACAGAGATTTTATGATTCTTGCTCATTTTATTCTCTCGGATCCGTTGCAATTCTCTCCTCTGTTGCCTCCAATTCCTCACTCCCCCTCCTCCTTCATCACTAACTTTCACCTTAGATGTCTCACCTGCATGACATTTTCCCTGGTTTCAGCCAATTGAGCATATTTGCCAGAATGATTGAAGCAGAGACCACAAGCGATGTGCGCATACACAGCACAATGTGGATATTTCATCTTAAAATGAAGCGTAGAAGAAGATTTCTTTTAGATAAATACATTTTGTGTGAATACTGTATCGTTCCGTTATGACTCCCAAGCACCAGACCGAGGTTTGCTGCTAACACTTTACTTTAGGACAAACAGAACGGGAGAGCTTTCACCCCGCCAGTCCCCTGAACCAAAACTCATCCCCCCGGAAGCCACATATTTCTTCCAGTATAAACTCAAAACAACCTAACTTAAAGGAACAGTAAATGTGCAACAGCATTTAGCAATAAAGTCTAATACGGATCATTACAATACATTTTGATTATTGATTAAATTTACAGTTTTTGATTTTAATCTTTACAATGGAAATGTTTATTTACACGTCTTTATGGTGTGGGGGAAAAACACAGTCGGCTCGCACACCCCCTAGTGGCAGCTTTGGGAATCCCTGCAGTAAAACATGAAACAGTAAGGCATGTATGCAAGTTATACCTGCACACACTGGTGACGGATGTACTTCACCCGGTCACTGTTCCATTCAAATGGTAATTTGTACAATTGTGTAACGTACATTTCACTCCGTCTGAGGATTGATTGAATATTTTCAAAGAGGTTGTCATTTTCCAGACCAGCTCTTTTTATTTCTCGCAGTCTTATAGCATTGTTTGCAACCACCAATGTACAAATTCTTTACTCTTGCTGCAGCGTCAAAAGGGGACCTCTTCTAGGTTGTCTTGCAATGCTTTTAGAGGTTTTTACAGTACTGTAATACAATACTCTAGAGCTGATACCAGGGCAATAGTTCAAAGGGATGATACAAGCACTGGCGATCTTTTAACAGCAAACTCAAAACGCAAATTTAATAACAGAAATAAAATTAACATCTAGAGAACATCACTATATAATGCTGTTTATCTGAATTAACGCTATATTTCAATCAATAAATCCTCTCTACTAGGCTTGTGAAACTTAACTACTAAGCAAAATGAAGATAAAAAGAAGCTATGCTAAGGAACTATTTACATCCAAAAGAACACAAATGACAAAACAAAAGTGGTTGATCATCATCAGAATAATTCAGTGAATCCTGGTTCACTGCAGATCTGACTTAAGAACATGAAATGGAGTTAAATTAGCTTGACTAATTTAGTAAAACATTTAGCATGTGTTCAACCCATTCACAATGCAAATCCTGAGTTAAACAAAACATTATTTGAGGAAATAACATTTTGTTTGAGTTAAAGAAATAAAGTGCACCTTAAAGAACGTGAAATGATCTTAAATTAGCTTCACTAATTCAGAGCAACATTTGGCATGTTTTCAACCCATTCACAATGCAAATCCCGAGTTACACAAAACATTATTTGAAGAAATAACATTTTAAAGAATGATTTGCTCAGTAAAATCATTACTTTAGGGATGCTCGATTTTATCAATCAATGCAATTATACCTCCGGGAGCTAGGGGTCGCTAAAATCGGCTAATCTAAAGTTATACAAAATGTCTTTTAATCGACATTAATATTCCATATTAATTTGGTAATAACGCTCATAGCACTATCAAACGACGGCAGAGCGAAACAAACAAACCTTATGTGTAATGCACAGGAATTGGACCCAAGATTTAACCACAATAGGTCAGTGGTCAAAGGTCAACAAGCTTTATTAAATAAAGGGAAGCGCTAACAAGCAGGGCACACTGCTTGCGCTCAGGCTGGAACCTCTGGAGGCAAAAACACAGGTTAGTGACCATGGAGGCAGGTATAATGATTGCTGAGGAGCTGGGTCACTAACCTGACTGAGGAGAACCAGGGCACAGAGTGCCGGCTTGAGGCGGAGAAGCGAATTCGGGGCTGAGGTCCGCTTGCTGGCAGAGTTAGCTGGGGCACGGCCCAGGGGACAGCCCACAGGGGACAGCCCACAGGGAGGCGGACAGTTCCAGTGGGGCTTTCCAGAGACGTGATCCAGAGGGGTCTGGGTTCGGTAACAGGGAGGCGGACAGTTCCAGTGGGGCTTTCCAGAGACGTGATCCAGAGGGGTCTGGGTTCGGTAACAGTGATGCAGAGATCCAGCGGCAGTACAGACAGGGAGATCTGAGAGGGAAGGTCCAGGTCCGGTCCAGGTTCGTTAACTGATGGGTTCAGAGATCCACAAAGGTTAGACAGATTCCAGTACTCACAGGCAGGAGGGTCAGACTCACAGGCAGGCAGTCCAGGCAGACAGAGGCAGAATGGGGACAGGCGGGCTCAGTAATAGAAAGCAGATCAGGTCGGGCAACAGACAGGCTTGCAAACAGAATGGCTGGAAGTTCTTTTTTTCCTTCCACACCACACCTCGCAGTGTAACAACCTATTATTAAAATTATAATAACAAATTATAATTACTACTAATAATCATATTTAAATAGTTTTCTGGCATAACAAGCACCAGTGCCGCGATCATTACATTATGCTTAAAACAACCGTATTTGAATAACCCGAAATCAGAAGTTACCAGAAGGTAATAAGATTTTGGTTAGCGGATTTTCTGCACTAACTTTAAAGACTTCAGCTTTATTTTTAGGCATAATGAGTGGGCCAGATAACATAAACATTAATATCCCATCAATGTATGAAACCCTTGTGGAGATAACGCTTGTTATAACCATAAAAACACACTCGAATCATATCGGCAAAGACCTGATACAGAATGTTAGCATGAGCTACTTCCGTTAGCTCTTTGTGTTGAAAACACCATGTTAACACATTACACAAATATTTCCCAACAACCATGTAACCTTTCCTTTTGGATTCTCTGCCGAACCTGTTGGTGCCTCGTGTGAGTTCGGTCCACTTTGGCCATCCAATGAAGAGCAGGGGAAAAGCAGGGAATACGTGGTTCTTTCAGCAGCGGGCTAGCTCTTAACAGCAACAGACATGCAACCAGCCGCAACGTTGTCGGGATCAGCCTGGCCCGAAGCTCTGCAGCGTTCTCTGACCGGGTTGCAGTCACGATTTTAGCTCCCTTTTTCTCTCAGCTTGGGAAGTGGGTAAAGGAAGCCAATCTGTGCCATCTCGAGTCACCTTTCCTGAAACAGCAGAGGAGAAATAATCAAAGCTGTTTTTCACATGGAGGGATTCTTTCCTCTGGCACCTGATGCTGAAGTTAAGACAGCAGACTTAACTCTGATTTGCCCGGTCATGTTCCCTGGGCGAAGAGAGATTTCTCCCCTGTGCTGGCTTGTGTGTCTTTCAGGCCCCATGAGGCCCCATGGTGGCCCAGCCACCTCCTCTCCTCCAGATGTCCCAGGCAGAAGAAAAGTGAAGACTGAGTCTCTGGCCAGGAGTGCTCTGACCTTTTGTCTGTGGGGAGTGGTCTGGGTTCACAGCAGGGAAACCTGCTATGAAGGCGGATCCTTGGTGGCTGTGAATGTGAAATGTCTTGCTCACAATCCATTTTTAATCCTTCCCCATGTCACATATTGTTCAAAATTCACTGTGAATTTAGCCATGGCATGACAGTTGACCTGAGAAAAGTTATTTATGGACATTTTCATGGATGTACAAAATGTTTGACATGTTGAACAATTTTGTGTGCAATGACACAAGCAATGAAATTACTATTAATTGTATGAACAATGAATATTAAGCCTGTACAAGTATGATTAATTTTGACAGACATGATAAAAGCAAGTTAATAGTGATCAAAAGCAAGACAAAAGTGATAATTATGCAGATATTTGCATTTACTCAATTGCTTCATGTCCAAAAGCATATGCGATTGGATTAAATGAGCACTCAAACGACTAAATGTTGTGGAGGTTGCACTAACTGCAAAGTTTAATTATGAAAAATGCCCCAAGTTGTTTACATGTCTAAAAATACAGCTGGCAATGTTCCTCCGCACTAAGTCAGGAGGCCAGGTACTTCTGACCAAAGCACAATCTAAAAGCAGCTGTTCTTCCAGTCAGGTGGACAAGGCCCTATCCCCTGTCTTCTCTGAGAAAAAACAACACAGACTGTAGCATCCAATGAAACCCATTCGACAGGAATTGACCATTTTGGCTTGTATAGTGGCCAAAAAGATGGATGGTGGGTCCAAACAGGAAAGCTTGTGCCACAACAGCCTAAAACCAATGCTCTTTCACTGTAAGACATGGGGGATTCTTGCCATCTCCACCAGGGGGTTCGTGGCCGAGTGGTTAGAGCAGCACGCTTGCACTCAGAGAAGGATGCAAGTACCCGGTTCAATCCCCAGTGCCGGCACTCTGGGTCCCTGAGCAAGACCCTTAACCCCAGATTGCTCCCCAGGCGCCGCACAGTGGCAGCCCACTGCTCCCCAAGGGGATGGGTTTCTCCATTTCTCCATTGTGAGATCAATAAAGTTCAATTATTATTAACCAGCCTGCTTTCATGTTTTCTGTTCCACATTTTCCCAGTTCTTTTTTCCTCCTTTTTTCTCCCCTAAAAACAGATCAAGATATTTAAACCATCTCTTTGCTATAAAAGGCCTCGAGGGAGAACTGGGAGCCCCTTCATCCATAGCTAGGGTTTGACTTTTTCCCCAAATCACCCTTGCAGCAGATAAAACAGAGAACTTATGGGTTATCTCAATCAGTTGGTCGACATCCTGCTGATTTTTGGTAAAAACAATGACATCTTCAGCATAGGCAGATAAAACCACTTTGCTAATAAAACCAGGTAAAACCAAACCGTGAACACTGCAACGTATCTTTTGAAGCAGGGGATCCAAGGAGAGTGTATAGAGCATCCCGGACAGCATGCCGCCTTGCAGAACACCTCTACGCACTATGAAAGGAGCACACAGACCACCGTTAATCTTTAGCACACTCTCAATGACCTGTACATCACCTGGATCTTGGCAATCAGACAGCTCCGAACCTCTCCATTGTTCTCCCAGGGAAGCCATGTTTGACGCGATCAAATGCCTTTTCTTGATCTAATGCGAGCTAGCCCTTTCTTAGACATCCCGAAATAGGTAGATGTTATCTACCATGGACGCTTTAGGTCCAGTCCCGATGGATGACCTGCTCCATAGCTTCTCTCAGCCGAGTTGCCCAGGCTTTGAAGCATGGGCGTAGGTTTGCATAGGGACCTTAGGGACATGTCCCTACCAAAAGTTTGGATCAACCTACTTGTCCCTACCAATAATTCGACGTGAATAACATGTTTCTAATTTACAATACAATGTTGCGTCTTATCCTCTCGCAGCTATGATGCCTGGCAGCTGCTGCTGTTCGGAGAGGAGATTACAGATTTTCATTGTAAACATCTAGCAGGTCTTCTTCTTTTTTTTTTTTTTCCCCCAGTGTCCTGTCTAGCAATGTGGCAATAAGAACTGATATCTTAATGCCAAATAGAGCTCGACAGATTTTGCTTTCACAAGTGGAGCAAACAGCTTTCGCCATAATGCTCCGCTTGATTTGTGCGTGTAAATAGCTTTATTGTGATTCCTGCAGGGAGAATTTCAAATTATATGGACACTACAATGGGAAAGTAGGAGAGTAAAAGAAAAACAAGAAGAGAGAGAAAAAAAGAAAGAAGAGGTGAAAGAAAGAAGAGATAAAAGGAAGAGAATGATAAAACGTCCTCTGTCTGCTCCATCACCTGGAAAGAGACACAAAAAGAACAGCACAACCAACAGACATAAAGCAACAGATACAATCGTGTAACACCTTGATACCATTGCTAAATCATATGTATTATTATTTAAGCTGACATGTGTAATGTGATACCTAAAAAAGAAAGTAAAAGAAAATAAATAAATAAATTATAGCCTTTCTGTATATAAGTGAACATTTAATAACTGGGACCCAGCACCTGTGGGAGTTTGTGAGAGTGCACTAGTTTAGGTGAAAATTATCCAGGAGGAAATAGTTCGATAGTGGTTGTGGAGAACCGAAGACCCACCTTCCCCGAGCACAGAGGCAGGAGTCAGGGGACCCGTAACCCCGGACTCCCAAAGGGGCCCCCAAAGCAGTGCGCCCGAGAGGGGCCTTCACAGGAAATCTGCAACCCCCCCCCCGAGGAAAGTGGAGAGACGACCCCGAGGAAATCCCCCAGCCACCGCAATGCCGACGCCCCCAAGAGCCGCGGGGACGAGCCCGTGGGCTCCGCCGGCAGCCGGCCGCGCTGAAGTGGTCCTGGCCATGGTCCCTGGGGGCCAGAGGGCCAAGCAGGTCTTCTTCTAGGATGTCTCAGTTCACTTTAAAATATACAACAGTGAGCCCGTTGATCCCAGTTTTACTACTACTGACAAAGTAGTTTTATTTGAACTTTTACATGTTTCTTTGCCTAAATCAGCCCAAAAATACATTTAGAGCTTCTCTAAAACTGCAGTTGTGGGTTAAAGACAGATTAAAATGCCAGTTGCTGCTTTTAGGTAAAAGTTATGTGATAAAAACACTTCCTAAAGGCAAAGCGGGTAAAATCTATTGGTAAAATCTGGCACATTTTAAACACATTTAAATTGTGTTTAAAACAATAACAATCATTCAAGTTGAGTTAAAGAGATGTGGTTTTCTTTAATGTGGGACCGTATTATTCTCCTCCGTACTTTACAACTGCCATAGGGTTTGTTGGGAGGCTGCATGCCACTTTGCATTTTTTGCACCAGTCTGTTTTTTGAGTTTTTTGTAAAAATAATACGTTGAATCTTTTGATAAACCATGGTGCGTTTTCCAGCCTCCCTGGCTCCATGAAGATTTAAAGAAGCTATTTTAAAATTATCCATGTTGAGTGAAAGGCTAAAAACTCCACCACAATAAAACAAGCAGAATAAATAAGTAAAAAAAAAAGAAAAGAAAAAAGCCCACGTCATTTTATTCAGAATTGTTTTCTTTATTATTTTCTTTGGTCTAAAAAACTCTTGAACAGAAAACCCAGATTCATCTTTTCGTCTAATGTGATACCTTGCAGAGAAATAAAATATTTTTAAATTAGGAAAATCCTTTCCACCTTTATACCTCTCAAGCCCTTTGTTTGCTGGAGAAAATTGTTTAAAGACTTGACTGGGTAACATGAATTTCCACAGCTTGTTTGGGACAAAAGAATCTTGCTGCTGTGAGAGAGCTCACCCACTATATTTCTGCTATTGGAAAATTATTTTCTTTCTATTGCCAACTTGCTGACCTGATAATTCGCCTGAGCAGCAGTCACCACATTTTCTTTCTCTTACTATGCCTTTAGTTTGGCGTATCACCTTCTCTCCCTCACCTTTCTCCTCTACAGAAGCTACTGCAGGCTTTTGCATATTCACCTCCCCTCCATCCACCTGCACCTCACCTTTCCCTCCCTGATCTTCACACACCAAGCCACGCTCCTTTATCTCATCCTGTTTTCTCCTATCCTCACCATTCACTCCACCACTCTCCCAACTACCACAGACCAGCGTGCTCCCCTCACTCACCACACAACCACTATTTTGTGGATCAGATTTGTCATTCAGGGCCATTCAGGGCTCCTCAACCACACTCTCCTACTGGGTACCAACGATGGAGTTCCCTGCAGCACCAGACTCCCCTGCCACCTCAGGCACTCCAGCCTTGCCAGATGCCCCCCTGCCAGACCCGGCTGCAGAAACAAATTACAAGGGGGGCATTACATTTTTTCAGGGGGGCACACTTTTTCAAAAAACATTTTATATGCTTCAGGCTGAACAGTGGCTATGTGACTACTCCTACAGTACTGAGAAAGAAATTCTCAATAAAATCCCAAAATCTAAAAGAACGAACAAACAAAAAGCAATAGTGTAGTCAGTGTTGCCAAATTAGGCAGGTTTCCACCCAATTAGGCTTTTGAACACATTGAGCTGGAACAAAAATAGCTTATGGGCAGGTTGTAAAAATTTGGGAAGCTTTTCACAACATTTGTTAGGCTTTAAGATAGATTTACTAACAAAATATATATCAAAGTAGTTGTCAATGTCTGGATGAAAACTAAAAGAATTTGAATAAAATACCATTTCCTTCAACTCATTTTACTGGTCAATTTATTTTTTGAAAAGAGTCAAATCTCTCGAATCTGACAACAGTGAATAATAGTTATAAGGAATAATATTGATTAATAGTTATAATAAAATAAGAAAAGAATAATATTGATTAATAGTTATAATAAAATAAGAAAAGAATAACGGTTAATCAAGTTTCATTATGAAATTGTATTGGTCAATTTAAATACCCCAAGAAGGGTTGAGTTCTACTGATCAACTTAAAAATATTTCATGGCTGTGTAAAAGAGAAATGTTTGATTGAGCTATACTCTGTAAGATAAATTAAGTTTATATTAAGGTAGATTAATTACTCATGTTGGGAAGCTAGTGATAAAAGTTTTTTTTTTCCCCGGTTGATATATCATGATTGTTGAAGTGCTGTTGTGTGTTATTTGGTTGTCTGATTGTATATTTTGTATATTATTTGCATATTGTATATTATTTTGTATTATATTTTCGCAGTTGTGCACTAATGGCATGGGTTTGTGTGTTTAATAGTTCTATAGTTTTAACATGAGAGAGTTTTAGATTTGGGCTTGTTTTTTCTTTTAAGTTGGGCAGATTTTATGCTGGAAACTAATAGTGAGATAGGGCAACCTGTAGTGCTGCGTCTGGACTCAAAAGTCAAGCATAAGCTACACGCTGATAAACATGAGCACTGATGTCAGGCTGAACACTGACTGAAGCAAATATTCAGACTAGAAGAGGTGTTGTAATTACAGCAGCTAGAAAGCACAAGGCTCAGACCAAAGCAGAGTTCCCTTCTGCCTGCAAGTAACCCTGGTTTCTTCATTTCAGCAGTTTTCCTGCTTGGTTCTGCTACTGGTGCTCCTAGCTGTCTAGCTAACCCTCCTAGCGTGAATGTTTACTCTAATGTTGACTTCAATGCTGACGGTTCAAACAGAAATTAATAGCGCTGCTTCCAGCTCGCTCTTGTTTGCTTCGTTGTTATTTCTTCTAATTGTTTGGTAATCAGACTGAATCTCCATCCTACTCTACCGACACCGACGGGGACCACAGCTGTTCCGCACCGTCTCTGAAGGCTATGCACTTATGACCCAGCGACCCGCCCCTCTTCAGCTGTAAATGGCTAGCATGTTGCCTTCAGTCGTTGATTTGATTGGTTAAATTGTTAATGACAATTTTGGAACGTCTTCAAACTTCGGAAACAAATCCAGTTGACCTGGATGACTGAGAATCTTCACCAGCAAAATATCAGAGTCTTCTGTTGGAAGAAGGTGGCATTTCAGAATAAGGATCTCCATCCATCATCTGGAAAGCAATAGCTCAGAAAAAAAAACATTTTTGTTTGTATTTAGGTAAGGTAAGGCATGCAGCAGTGGTGTTGCCAGAAATCGATTTTCAGACAGGCCTACTAAAATTAGGTGGGCCAAATAATTATATTTGAAAGTAAGTGAATTTATAAGTTGCACATTTGTATGTTCACTATGGAGAAGATATAGGCTGAGGGGAAGGAAAAAAGACCTTCTCTGTTCAAGGGAACATCCTTGAATTGACAGCGGAAAAAAACAATCAGGACCCATCACCTGTAAGATGATTTAGAGTCACAAACACGACGGAGTAGCTTTTGGATCATTTAAACTGCGGCAACCTGTGAGAGTCATTATTTCCGTGTCTGAACACAATGTCAATAAGCATCGTCGATCCAGACCCCCAGGACAAATGAAACCATCCGTCCGTCCATCTTCTTCCGCTTATCCAGGGTCGGGTCGCGGGGGTAGCAGCTTCAGTAGGGAGGCAAAACTATCCATAAAGGGAGCTAAGGGTCTTACTCAGGGAGTACCACAGTGGCAGTCTGCGGGGATTGAACTGGGTACTTGCAACCTTCTCAGAGTGCAAGTTCACTGCTCTAACCCATCCCCTTGGGGAGCAGTGGGCTGCCACTGTGTGGTGCCCAGGGAGCAATCAGGGGTTAAGGGTCTTGCTCAGGGACCCAGAATGGCAGTCTGTGGGAGTTGTGGTCTGGGGCCGGAACGAGGGGTTAGGACCAGAGCATGGACTGGGTAGGTCAGGTTGTGGTGGTCCGTCCCCTTCCCCCACCCACCATTTAGATGTTAGGGTTAACCTCGCGGGTCCATGGGCTGGATACCCCTCTGGGGTGCCGGTGCCTGGACCTGGGAATATAGGATGTGTGTGGTGAGTGCGAGTGTGTGTACTGCATCCTCTGGTCCCTGGGGCCCATGGTTGGTTCCGCTCCGAGGCAGCTACCTGCCGGCGGAGTCCACAGGCTCATCCCTGCAGCTCCCGGAGGCTTCAGCATTGTTGCTGTTGGGGGGTTTCCAGGGGGCTGTCTCTCCTCTCCCCTTAGGTGGGGAGGGGGGGTGGCAGATTCCCTGTGTTGGCCCCACTTGGGCACCTTTGCTCTGAAGGTCCCTTTGGACATTTGGGGTTTTGGTTCCCCTGGTGTCTGCCCCAGTGCTCTGGAGGGCAGGTCTTTGGCTATTCACAACCAGTATAGAACATTTTTCTCATGGATAAACCTTACATGCACAAGCACACTCTACTACAGGTGCTTGGATCCAGGTACTTACAGATTCACCTCTACACAGAAAACCCCTAATATTATCTTCAGCTGTCACTTTATACATTACATATTAAATAATTCTGTGTATTCTTCAGTGATGGTATCAAGGCATTGCTTGTTTGTACCTTTAAACACTTTATCGTCTGGTTATGCTGTTCTTTTTCTATCTCCCTTTGCAGGTGAAGAAGCAGACTGAGGATGTCGTATCGCTCTCTCCCTTTTCTCTCCTCTTTCCCTTTAACCTTTTCTCCTTTTTTCCGCTTCTGCATTCTTGATTCAGTGTCCATTTAACATGAAATATTCCCTGCATAAATTCTAATAAAGCTTCTTGCATATGTAAATCAAGCGAAGAACTATGGCGAAAGCAGTAAGGCTTCGCTTATGAAAGTAAAATCTGTTGGGCTCTTTATGGCATTAAGAGAACAATTCTTATTGCCACATTGCCATACAAGACACACAAGAAAATAAATTTCATTATAGTAACACATGACAGTAAAGATGACGACTCTTGACAATGCTCATAGAATTGCATTTCTTTCTCTCTGCCTCCAGACAGCTTGTAATATCGCCAATACTAGTTGACATGCCAGAATTACAACTCATCCAATAGCAACACAGTCCTAAAAAAATCTCTCTCCATTTTTCTCAGATGTGTGGTACATGTTAGTTTCCAACCTCTACTTCCTGTTTATTACAGACATTTGTAATGTCAACTTCTGAAAAAGTTACTTTTTGTGCAGTCTGGTTAATATACTTAAAACCAGTGGATTGAAAAATTACTAATTATCATTCTTTTTTTCTTCTTTTTTTGCAACATTTTTAATATTTGCTCTGTTTGCATAACAGTTGGATGGAAAGCTACTGTTTGCAGTCTTGACTAATGGTGAACTTTGTTTCTCTCTGTTTTAGAACTTTAAGATAAATGTCGACTGTCAAAATGCTTTGAAGGACAGTATAGTTGAAGAAGGAAAAGCACTACTCAACATCAGCAGCTCCCACCAGTTGGGTATGTTCTTACACACATTATTATTATTATTATTATTATTATTATTATTATTATTATTATTATATGGATAAAGAGTGTGACTTTAAGAGAGAAAGTTCTTAAATGTGAATATAAACATTAATAAAAGCAAAAAAGAAGCTTGGGTTTGGGGATATGGAAGAGAGAAAAAAATGTCCCTCCAAAAAGGCTTCCATGGGAAGAAACACTGTCCATCTTTTTTGGTCTTTGAATTTTTGCCACTTGTTGGAAAAAAAGTGAAAGAAACATATATAAAATAATGCTGAAATCCAGCGGTTGTTACTGCTTATGGGTTATAAAATCTCAGTGGAGAGGAAAACTCCCCTTTAACAGGAAGGAAAAACCTACAAAACCAGGTTCAGTATGAACGGTCATCTGCCTCAACCAACTACGGGTTAGAGAAGACAGAGCAGAGACACAACAGAAGCACACATTGATTCAGAAACTCTTTCTATGTTATATGGTAATGGCAGATGATCTGCCCTCCTGGATGGTGTCACAGCTAACAGAACGCCAGACCTGGTGTACCTACTATGAAGAGGAAAAAAGAAAGAGAGAACAAAAAGTTAAAAGTTGAAATGACAACAAACAATCCAAAATTGGGGAACAGTAGGAGAACTCAGCAGAGGTAGAAAAATAGACCCTGATGTCCTCCAGCAGCCTAAGCCTATAGCAGCATAACTATAGAGGTAGCTCAGGGTAACATGAGACACTCTAACTATAAGCTTTGTCAAAAGGGAAAGTTGTACTTTATTACCCCAGAGGCCAAGTTATTGCCATCCAGATTAAGTGATTGATTAAGAACTTTATTTTTTGAGTACTCTGGTCCAAAGATTACAACTTCTGTCATGTCAGAATTTAAGTGCAGAAAATTTAAAGTCATCCAGCTTTTGATGTCATCAAGACATGACTGCAGTCAAAGTAACAGATTGGATTCATCAAGATTTATGGATAAATATAGCTGAGTGTCATCAGCATAACAGTGGAAATTAATCCCATGCTGTCTGATAATTTTGCCAATCGGAAGCATATATATAGTAAAGAGAATTGGTCCAAAGACTGAACCCTGTGGTACTCCACAGATAACCCTAGAGTTTGAGGAAGATTTATTATTAACATGAACAAACTGGAATCTGTTTGACAGATAAGATTTAAACCAGCCTAATGCTTTCCCCTTAATCCCTACAGTATGCTCAAGTCTTTGTAGGATAATATTGTGATCAACGGTGTCAAATGCAGCACTGAGATCTAACAGGAAAAGTATAGACACAAATCCATTATCTGAGGCCATGAGAATATCATTGGTGACCTTCACCAGAGCTGTTTCAGTGCTATGATGAGCTCTGAAGCCTGACTGAAACTCCTCAAGTAGGTCATTACTTTGTAAATGTTCACATAGTTGATTAGCAACTACTTTCTCAAGAATTTTAGATAAGAAAAGAAGATTAGATATAGGTCTGTAGTTTACTAACTTATCTTGATCAAGAGAAGGTTTCTTAAGTAAAGGTTTAATAACAGCTACTTTAACAGCCTGTGGTACATATCCATTTACCAATGATAGATTAATCATGTCTAAAATAGGACCACTGATCAAAGGGAATACCTCCTTAAACAACTTGGTTGGGATTGGGTCTAACATACAGGTAGAAGGTTTAGATGAAGCTAAAATTTTAGATAGCTCAGAAAGCTCTACTGCTTTTAAACAGTTCTAAACAGTGCGCATGTTCTAAAGATTCCTCCAACGCTGCCTCACTTACTGAGGACGAGGTAATCATGTTTGGGAGGAGGCCAATTATTTAATTTTTATTGGAATCAATTTTATTTATGAAGAATCCCATAAAACCATTACTGCTAAGAGCTAAGGGAATGGATGGATCAACGGAGCAATGACTCTAGGTAAGTTTGGCAACTGTACTGAAGAGAAATCTAGGATTATTTTTTGTTCTCCTCAATTAATGATGAAAAATATGCTGCTCTAACTCTGCGAAGGGTCTTGTTATACAACAATAGGCTGTCCCTCCAGATTAGGTAGGGTTCCTCTTGGTGTGTAGAGCGCCATTTTCTCTCCAACTTCCTAACATTGTTCTTCAAGGAACGCAGCTCTGTCTGCGGGACAGACTCTTTAAAGTTTGAAGCATTGTCCAATAAAGATCTACTATAATGGAACGCTCTTTTATGGGTGGGGAACTCAGTTAGATTAAACTCAAATGTTATTAAAAATGATCAGATAGACAGGGTTGTGAGGAAATACTGTTCATTCTTCACAATTAATGCCATATGCCAGCACAAGGTCTAAAGTATGGAGCCAAGAGTGCGTCGGTTTATGCACATTTTGAGCAAAACCAATTGAATTTAGGATAGTTTTAAAGGCTACATTAAGGTTATCACATTCTGTGTCAACATGAATGTTAAAATCACCCACTATAATAACCTTGTCAGTGTTTATCACCAAATCAGATAAGAAGTCTGACAACTGATCCAGACTTTACTTGTTGAAATTAAGTAAACATGGATCTCCTTTAAATTTCAACAGATGTTTCACTGGACAGAAAACGTTATGCCTCATCCGATGATTTTTGTGTAGGACCAAGAGGAGTTCAGGAACTCCATCTTGATGGACAACGCATCTATCAATGTTTTATGTTTACCACTAGTAGTCATTAGCAATAACTATCGACCAGTCTCTTCTTTTATCACTTGCCTGCACTACAGATAAAAAAGGAATACAATTATGTTAGCTAAGGCATATCAGCTAGCAAATTGCAGTGTTTTTTATATACTTCAGTTCAATCTGCTGAAATGTCAGTCTATCTGACACAGGTGAAACATCAAGTTCTGAGATTGTTTTATCTGACAAAATAAAACATTTTACCATCCTAATACTATCTTGTATATCTGAACTGTTTTCTTTCTGTAACTGCCAGTGGCCCCCAAAACTAAACTGCCAAAATGTGTTCCACAGTTACTGAAATAGACCAGTGTGACTGACACTTGAGGTCATGTGATGGGAGCACTGCTCCCTCAAAGCTGCGAACATGCGCAATCATGCTCTGCATTTGAATTCAATTGCGCAAATATCCATCAAATGTAGACCATAGCAAGGAAGAAATCTTAGGGATGTCCCATTAAATATTTTTTGGCTCCCGAACCAATATTTTAAATGATTAGTGTTGTCGAAAAATAAGTTTGTTCAAAAGACAAAAAAATGTAACCTGAAAAATAAAAGTTTGCTCAAAAGAAAAAAAGATCTTAACCTGAAAATTTATTTTTAACCCCCCCACATTTGCAACTGAAAAAAAAAAATTGTGAAACTGGAAAAACAAAGTTCAAAACTTGTCATGATTTTTTCTTGGATGAACCCGGACAGAGCACGCACACACAGAGCTAAAATAGAGAGTTTATTGTAAGAAAGATGAATAATGGCAGGTGGAACCAGAGATGCAGGACTGAACAGGATCACAGGTGTAGATGTGTGCAGGAGCTGGCAAGCAGGACCAGAAACACGGCAGAGAGTGCACTTGGAGACCAGAGTACAGCAGTAGGATCCACAGCATGGCAGAGAAGGAACCAGAGCATGGTAGCAGGATCCACAGCTTGCCAGGAAGAATACTTGCTGGTCAGAGTTACAACTGGATATATAGCTTGGCTGGATGAATACTTGCTGGTCAGAGTCACAACAGGATATATAGCTTGGCTGGATGAATACTTGTAGGCCAGGAGGACAGCAGGAATAACAGCTGGGCTGGATGAATACTAGTAGACCAGAACCACAGCAGGATAGGGGCAAGGCAGGGTGAATACTTGCAGGTAGAGTCATAACAGGATTAGAAGCTCCTCCTGAGGTTCAGAGGGGAGACAGGATAGATCCAGCAGCAGGCAGAGACTAACATGGTAAAACTGAGGCAGGAAACAAACAGCTTGCAGGAGCAAACCAGGCAGACAGGCGAGGAGTAAGTGTTGTCTGATGACGGACCGGTAGATGAGTGAAAGCAGAGGAAGGCTTAAGTAGGGAGGCTGGCAGGTGAAGTGAGTCTGACTGATTAATGACCAACAGGTGTGACTGACTGCAGAGAGAGTGAAGGATAGCTGAGTGAGGAAACTGAAAACTAACAATAATTGAGGCCAGAACATCACTAAACCCTGACAAGGAGGAAAAACTGAAATAGTAGTGAACAACAACCCGATCAAAACTGAACCCTGACAAAACTACTTTTCAGATTTAAGTTTTTTTTCTCGCACTTGCAAACTTTATTTTTTCAGCTTCAAACTTTTGCCGCTGTTTGGTGTGGAGGGTGGGGCCTCAGATCACAGGGTGTGGGATCATGACTGCTCAACACAGCGGCTTAACAACATATTCCCAGCTGTTGCATTCAAACACTGTGGGAAATGGAATTACCTGTAATACATCAATGTAATTCTATATTTATGTGATTGGTTTTGAAAGATAACATGCTATATATGTGTGTGTGTGTGTGTGTGTGTGTGTGTGTGTGTGTGTGTGTGTGTGTGTGTGTGTGTGTGTGTGTGTTTTTCTATGTGCAACAAAATGACAACCAGCCTTTTTATTATTACCTGATCATGCGCATGCAGATAAAGATGAGGCCATGGCGACTAGAGCTCCGATCGAATACTCTCGTCACTCAGTCTGACAGTTGTTCTGCTTTACGTTGAGAGCATGGGAACTCTCTAACACAGAGGAGAAAATATGATCGTGACAGATTTGCATAGCATTTTAAGTCCGAGATTCGAGTTGTGTATTCATTACACAATTTAACCTCCAGGGGGGAGCTCTTGGCTCCACCAGCAGAGCTGCACTGTGTTGGGAGCAGCTATACTCTCAACAAAGTGCACTTTTAACACCCTTGTTTTGCTATATCAACATTTTTGCTTGGAGCAATTTTCTAGCTTACCAAAGGAATAGCTATATTACCTTTTTTTCATGATGAATAATATGCCCTTTGTTTCTTTTCATATGGTCTGTCATTATCTGTCTTCCTTACTGTTGTCTGTTCTTATCCTTCCAGCTCTGAAGGATATCCTTCATATGGTTCAAAGCCAGTGGGATCAACTCCAGTGGCAGATCCGACGCCAACATGGCTGGATGCTCCGTGCCCTTTACTGCATTCAGGCCCGCTTCCTCTACACCAGTCAGTCACATGAACCCTTTACAGCCAACTTGGACTTTTCAGCAAGTAGGCAGCTTCCACAGTTTGCAGAAGACCTCAAGGTATGCTACTAGTGTACTCCATCTTCCATTTTTGCAACTGATCTTTGTTATTCTACTTATGAGCTTTTTTTTTTGTTTTAAATTTTGTATATCTTTGTTTCCACTCTTGATTCTGGTTGCATCCACCTTAATCTACTTGCACATGCAGCTAACAGTTACACAACAGCTCATCCTCTATGATTAAGTTCTGAGAGAATAGAGTGTTGAAATGTAAAGGTAAAGTCGGACTTTGAAGAACATTTCCCCGCAGATCAATCTTTCTTTTTCTCGGCTTTTACACTCCAACCTAGAAAGTGAGAAGCACTCCGTGCAGCAATCAAAATGCCAGAGAAGAGATGCCTTCACACAAGTGAATTCATAGATGTCTGTTTATGCTACTGACATCATCATGTACAATACAGCAAATATTTTCTCACCTCTTTGATCTTGCCTAGTGTTTGTATTTCTGTATACATTTACTCTTACTTTTTCCAATTCTTCTAAACTGGTTATTATTGAGAGCATTGTACATTGTACAATTGTTAATGGTTATTCAATGTTTTGTTCAATATTCAACATATTATTTATTTATCCTCATTAAAATGATGTTATTAGAGCCACACCTTTGACCTGTCCAGCTTCTGAAATAAATTTAATTTCCTCCTATGGGACGATAAAGTATATTAATAAGTGTATGATTGTTAAAGAAGTATATGAGCTCATTTCCTCCACTGTTTACTGTAGTAGATGGATCAGCCAAACTGCTCACCGCCATCTTCCCTGCTTACGACAGTCTTAGGCTTGCTAAAAGTCCTCCTCAGTACTCCTAACATTTTTTCTCTTAAGCTCTCTTAAGGCCTAAGATGATTTATGAATAACTTTTATCTGACCTTGGTAAAATTTTAAGAAAAATATTAGAATCTGAGAAATTCTAAGATTTTACTAAGATTAAGTGACTAAGAGCTACTTTTAGTCTTTAAATAGTTTGTGAATATGGGCACTAATTGTCTTTTCAGATTTTCAGTTGCAATCATTGCTGCAGCAGCTTTAATTGCTGCAACTCTTTTTGTTTTAATCTCTGTGTATATGTGCGTCCATTAGTAATCTGCCCATACATCACACACAGCACATACATCATTATTTCTTTTTTAGCTACCTGTGTCAATCGCTCTCTGTACCTTTAGCTTCGATCCAAAAAACCTCCAAACCCTAGTCTGACGTACCAGTGGGATAAGTTATTTTTGTTGGCAGCTGCACAGCATAAACACATGCAAACTCAGGTAAAATTAGTGATTAGTGAACAACACCGCAAGCTAGATGCCATACTTGCACAATATCGCATGCTGGCTTGGGTCGAACTGAATGGTGGAATAGTAAGACCTTGGGGAAGTTTCTAGCTCGATTTACAGCAGAAACTCCAACAAATTCAGGTGTTCGAGAATTGCCATGAAGACGGACCAGCAAAGACTTCAAGGCTGACACAAATTACACAGTCAACCAGACACAAAACAATCTCCTTGCTATTGAATCTGGTGCCCTGATGACTAGCCTTGGAGCTACCTATCTCAAATTTTCCAGGATGTTTTGCAAACAAGACGCTCTAATGACACTAATGACAGCTGTGAACTCGAAAAGTGCCCTTCTGAACTGCTGATAATATACCATCTAAGACTAAGGGTGGAGGCGGTGGTTGGAGAGTCATGGGCCCATACTGACATGCACAAACACACACACACACGCACGCAAATATGCACACACACACAAACGTGGTGATAAATCCCCCCCCGTGACTCATCACATGCCTGATGTTTTCCCCTGGGACAGGAACCTAGGTTTGATGCACCCGTCTACCTATGTGTTAGTTATTTAATATTTAATAAATAACTCTCAATCTGTTAGGTATTGTCCAGTTAATATCAGCCCAAACAGCTGATATTAGGACAGTAGTTGAAAGGAATGATTCGAGCACAAGCATTCTTTTAACAGCAAACTCTGCACACCTATAGAATAAGGAGTGACAACTTCTGTTTAAGTTCAAGAATTTATTAACAGAAATAAAAATTAACATCCAGAGAACACCACTATAGAATGTTTACCCGACTTAACACTATACTTCAATCAACAAATCCCCTCTATTAGGCTAGTGAAACTTAACAAAACTATTAAGCAAAATTAGGATAAAAAAGAAGCCAAGGAACTATGTACACACAAAATAACAGGACAAAATAAAATAATTGAAATTCATTACAAGAATGATTCAGTGAATCTTGGTTCACTGCAGATCAAAGTTAGAGAATCAGAGTTCATCTTAAGAATGTGGAATGAGGTTAAATTAGCTTAACTAATTTAGAACAACATTTGGTACGTTCAATCCATTTACAATGCAAATCTAAATCACATAAAACATTATTTGAGGAAATAACATTTTAAAGAATGATTTGCTCAGTAAAAATCTATAACCTTTGGGACACTTCATTTCTATTAATATAGTTATCCCTCCAGGAAATAATTCAAATTGGTAACTTAGGAAGTTAGAAGGAGCTGTAGCGGAGAATTGGTCATTAGCTTGATGGGTTAATCTTAACGTTACACAAATACAATTAAATCAACATTAATGTTCCCTAATAATGCTGTAGAAATGCTTGTAGCACTATCGAACAATAGTGAAACTAAACGAAAACATCATTAGATTTAGACAACATGGTTACGTTAAGTAGAGTTAGTAGAATTAAAGTTTTCCGCAAGCTAGAACGGCTAATGCTAGCAGGCATTCAACGCTCCTTCAAAAGACTGTTAAGCTCTATTTAGTTGTAATGAGCGGAGTGTAAAACACAAATATTAATATCCCATCGAGGGTGGCTTCCTTCACACCCCTATCAAACCATCTGTCTTTCCCTGAAAGGGGTGTGAAGGAAGACATCTACGTTAAGAGAGAAAAAACAACCTTAAACAGAGGAGCGGGCCTTAGGTTCCAACTCTCAAAAACTTACAACACAGGTATAGGGTTAATTCCGGCCAATCATCACCTCAATTCGCATCCTCATACGAGTGATCAAAACATCGCTCCTTTAAGCCAGGCCAATAACGAGCCTAACGACTCCTCGTTACAGAGGAGTGGACCAGGCTTAATGGCTTTAACGACCGCCCATTACTAAGGGGTGGACTTGTTTCGGTTGAATTTGCATGTTATCTAAGCCATTACAAGGCCTTTGTTTGGCAGTAGTATAAAGCTTGTTACTACACATTACTCCAGACTTTTTGAATTGAGAAAGCTTCCTGGAAAGGAAGCAAAACGTCTTCAACTACGAAAAAACAAGTCCAGTTGCTTTGTTTTTTACTTTTTTTGGAATGACCATGACCTGGATGACTGAGAATCTTCACCAGCATCTTTCATCATTAATAGGAGAATAAAAATAATCCTAGGTTTCAGTACAGTTGCCAAACTTACCCAGAGTCAAAACTCTGTTGATCCATCCATTCCCTTAGCTCTCATCTGAAATGACTTTATCAGAATCAACTGTCCATCACATACATCACAAACGTTTCGGGGGAACGATTTGACTGAGGACTTGCTGCCAAGGACCCCGCCTGACGCGGTTTCCATAGGGCGCTGCCTTAGACTCTGTGGAAAGATAGAAGCCACATTTGGGGAGGGACAGGGAAAAAAGGCATATTTCACACTTTATCCTTTTCCAGGAAACAGTTTTAGACATCAAAAACCCTCTGTATATATATTATTTAATGTATATTATTATATTATTTTTCAATACAGCTAGATAATAAAGAAGCTGCCTTCTAATGAACATGAAACATGACAGTAACTAGTCCTTAACTTAAGCGGTAGAACCTTGAATTGTAAGGAAAGGTGGCACCAGAAAGACAAAAGAAAAGATGTACAGGTAAAATACGAAGCAGCAAGAAGAGGAGGGAAACTAGATGATGAAATGAAAAGTTGACATGCTTGTGATCTAGCATGGCTAACCATAACCTTGGTGAATGAAGCATTCTGTATTTGAAGAGTGGTATCTCACCCCATCCCATCCCTTTGAGTGATTTAAATATTGACCTCAGGTTATTACAAGCTTTTTAAATCAAATTACCTAGTATTGGCTACCTGCATGATACCTGACGGTGCCAATCAGATAGCTCACCATGCTCCCGGTGCTCCACCACATAGCACTTTACATAAATTGAGATTAGAGTTGGAATGTTTTGGAAGTAAATTTAACCACTCAGGGTCAATTTAGCATCGTAGTTTATGTTGACATGGTATGTAAAATTGTATTTGCAAGTGGGTGTCACACTGCAACAGTAACACTTACACTGTGGTTATCTAAACTGTATTAATAGATAAAGGTCTACAAAAACACTGTTGACTAAAATAAACCGTTAAACATGCTTAGAGACCACAACTTAATTAAAGAATCATTGTATCAGAAGTGAAAAAGACCTATCTTTATCTTCCATTAGACCTCAGAAGCCCAACAAGTATTTCCATATGTGGGATTTCAAATTCCCTGGTCTTACTTTAATTGTAAAAGATCGTGGTCTGAGGGCACGACTTTTCAAGAAGACCTTGAGCTGTGCTCAATGGTTGTGTGCAGCAAAAAAAATGCTGGTCTCACCAGGGAGGCTGCAGTGGGAAACCTCATTGCTACAGCATTTAGTCAGCCAAACAGTCAGGGTCTATTCGTGTTGTAATATATAATGCAGATGGAGTACTCGAGTCCTCTTGCTGGACTCAAGTCACGAAATGGACCCCATTTACGGGACTCGTGACTTGACTTGAACATTTCACTGATGACTCGCGACTTGACTCAGACAAGTGGGTTTCTTGAGGGGTAGTAACTTGTGACTTGACTCGAGTATCATACGAAGACGTGCACTCGGACTTGGACTTTCAAAGTAATGACTTTGACTTAGACTTGGACACTATGTACTCACTCTGGACTCTGACTTTATAAGATGCCCTGTCAAGTTGGATTCACATGCAAAGCCGGAGTACCAGTAATTATACTTGAGTATATTTTTTTAGTTAACTGTGAACTGGTTACAAAAGCTTTACACTGTGAAAAAAGTGAGAAAAAGGTGAGTATTGAGCCCTACTTCTTTATTTCAGTATGTAATTACTTAATTTAAGTGCAGCTTAATTTCTATTTTGTTTCTCTTTTTTATATTGCATAAGTATGTAGACCTGATTCTGGTTGTCAGTTGCTCACATCTTCACCAGAGGGCTATCAGTGATGCACAAAGTTAAGGTTTTTAGGCGGGAGGATTTTAGGCATTTTCTCCAAGTCCTTGATCCAACGTACTTTTTGCTATGGGCCTGTGCAATATCCTGTTTTTGTTTTTACCTGAAATATGTTTTTGTTTCAGTAACTGTTATGGTTACATATTAGTGCCTAAATACCGACCTAAAACATTTTTTCTGACCACACTAGTGTGCAGTGTGCACTGTGTTAAAATAGCTTTGACCAGTTCATAGAATGTTGCACAGGACAATTTTTTTCACTGTTACTGTCAAATTTTGGTAACACAAAATAAGGTTGAAATTTTGGTGACCGGATTGTAATCCTTTTTTTTTCAGGGGTTTACTCTGACACAAATTAGAAAAATGCCCTGCTAAAATGGTCAGGACTCGACCTGGACTTGACTTGAAGTTTCTTTTTCTGACTTGGACTTGGGCTATAAGAGCTCATGACTTGACTCAGACTCGACTAGACCAACATGACTTGGACTCAGACTTGAACGTTGATGACTTGGACTTGAACTGTAAGAGCTTATGACTTAACTCAGATTCAACTTGGACTAATCCTAGGTGACTTGGACTTGCACTTGGCATTGAGATGAACTCGGACTTGAGAGATGGTGACTTGAATACAACACTGATACAACGTTTACTATGTTCTGCCATCTAGCCATGGACTAGTATTCAGATTGAATTGGGTACATGTACCATGGGGGAGAAGTCGGGATGGGTTGCAATCAAAGGAATTTCAGACATCCACGCAGAGACAGCCTCTCTCAGCAGGTTACCTGCTATGAGCCTAGACCACTTCTCACACTCTTCCCACTTCTTCCTGGGGGCCATCCATGCTGTCACACACTTCAGGCACGGATGGACTCAGAAACAGAGCAGTTGGCACGGTTAGATGGTATTTATTGGCAATTCTTGGTCAGGCAGGCAAGGGTCAGATCCGTGGCGTCAGTCAGGGTTTGGGGCTATCCAGGAGTCAGTCGTCGGGCAGGCAGGAGGTCGTCACCAGGGAGTCCAAGGCAGCGGGCGAGGGTTCAGGAAATCGGACGAGACTGGACAAGGGAGAGAAACAGGCAGGTTAGGAGAGGGAACAAACTAGGCTAGTCAAAGCTTGACGTTTTATCGGACAGATGGCCTGAAAGTGTTTACCACTAGGGGTTAGACAACAATCTGACGCCGAACAGGTGGAGGCTCCGCCCTTATATAGGACCCACTGCTGGTCAGAGGATGACCTGCAGGTGTGAGGGTCACAGCAGCTGATGTGACACATGCACCCTCATGGGCCTCAAAATGGCTCCCAAGCTGAGTAAATGTGCTTTCTGTGAAACTCATTTGCTGTCGCTTCAATGAAGCAACAAGAGGGGGAAATGCTCTTCGTCTACAGGACCTGACCGGGCTCGGAGAACTAACTAATCCAAGCTAAGTCTACAGTCTCACTTCTACTTAACCAGATGGCGAAGTGAAAGAATCCTCCTATGCCGAACCAGCTTTGTTTTGCTTCCTCATCTGTTGCAGGAAACGGACTCTAGCCATAGCCGGAGCAGCCAGCAGAGGGTCAATGTTCCCAAGCTGAGAGCAAAATCTGGACTGAAATCGGCTGCTGCATGCCGGGGACTCGACCACTACCGGGGGCCTGCTCCTGATGTTTGTGTTATCCGGTCCACTCATTGCAACTTAAATAAAGCTGAAGCTAAAGTTAGCGCCGATTGTCCGCTAGCCTAAATGCTATTAACTTCCGTTTTCTCCGACGCGACTACGGTTTGTTTCAAGCATAAGGTTTGTTTCGTTTTGCTCCACCATCGTTCAATGGTGCTATCAGCGTTGTTACCACATTAATATGAAGTATTTATGTCGATTTAAAGGCGTTTTGTATGACTTTAGATTAGTTGATTTTAGCGACCGATCGCTTCAGCGAACCCTAGCCTCCCGGAAGTATAATCGCATTAATAAAATCAAGCGTCCTAGAAGTACAGATGCTTACTGAGAAAATCCTTCTTCAAAATGTTATTTCATCAAATAATGTTTGTTGAAACACATACCAAATATTGTTCTGAATTAGTTAAGCTAATTTAACCTCAATTCACATTCTTTATGATGAACTTTGGTTCTTTAACTCAGATCTGCAGTGAACCAGGAATCACTAAATTATTCTGATGATGATCAACCACTTTATTTTGTCTTTTGTTTCTTTTGTATGTACATAGTTCCTTAGCTTCTTTTTATTTGTTGATTGAAATATAATGTTCATTCAGATAAACAGCATTATATAGTGATGTTCTCTGAATGTTAGTTTTATTTCTGTTAATAACTTCTTGAACTTGAAGAGAAGTTGTCCCTCCTTATTCTATGTGTGTGCAGAGTTTGCTGTTAAAAGATCGCCAGTGCTCAAATCATCCCTTTCAACTATTGTCCTGATATTAGCTCTAGAGCTGGACAATACCTAACAGACAAAACGTTATATGTTAAACATTAGTAACTTTAAAACAGTGTGTAATTGCAAAACAGCGGTTCCCAAACGTTTTTAGCTGTGCACCCCCTTCAGTGTCCCAACCGGGTTAATGAAAAAAAAAATCTGTTGCAATTACAACACAACCATCATAACAAAGCTTATGGAAAAAAATTAGAACATAAATTGAATTAAATTGCAATAAAGTTACACACAACATCCACAACAGAATCCTGAGGGTTTTCAGGTGCATAGGTGGCTCAGCGTGGAGCGAGAGAAAGAAAGAGAAGCTCAGATTGGCCACACCTCCAGAACCTGAAACGTCTGAAGCAGCCATCCAGGTGGATTCATTGACTAAACTCTGATGATCTACCTGCGTGTGTGTTCTCACTGTGTGTGTACCAGCTTCTAAATCTGAGTCTGACTCACCGTAAAATACAAACATGAAGAATTTTAATTTTATTTGTGTCCGATGAGGAGCGAGAGAGACACTTTGGTAGAGCAGTACAGAGTAACAATAGCAGAGCGCTCCATAAAGATGTTATTAAATCAGAGAAATAAAAACTTTCACAGCGGTTCCATCCAGCAGGTTGACACTGTTAGTCTTTTGTTTATGTTCACATATCATGCCAGCCCACTAGGGGGCTCTGGAGGATAGCCTAAGGCTTCCTTGTTCGTTGTTGGTGTTTACATGGCGGCGTTGCCTGTACGTATGTTGCAGTAGAAAGAAAATAAAAGTTTTCCTGGTCTCATCTTAAAGTGGAGTTATCTTTGGATTAACACTGGTAGCTGAGGATGGTTAGTAACTACAGAGTTCCTCCAACATTTGAAGAAAGAAAGTCCTATGAAAGCTGGAAGAATGAAGTCAATATGTGGACGAGAGTTACCGACTTGGAAAAAAAGAAACAAGCTTTCCTAGTCGCCCTGGCGCTATCCAGGAGGGCGCAGGACACGGCGATGGAAATTCCGGTAGATGATTTAAAGGCATACTATGCAACATTTTTCAGTTAATTAATGTGTTCCCTACCGTTTTGGATGATTAAATGAGTCATTTCAGGTCGAACAAAGGTTTTCTCGGCCGCCCTGGTGGTCTGTGGGGGAAATATCGCACTTGCAATTGCAAGAGCCCTCGGCCCACACTCACAGGCTCAGAAGTCTCGTGCAAGACCGCGAGAGTCGGTCTTGCTTTACGGCGAGAACTCCATGTGTTTTTGCCCTGCCATTCACTATATGCACGCGCAAAAGCAACAACAAAGAACCGCGTGTTAACGTCAAATAAACATGCAAGCATATCGAGTTTTATTATTATTATTATCATTATTATTATTTTTTATTTTATTCTATTTTTTTTTTTATGTTGGCGAGACGCTACCGCGGCGGCGAGGCGGCGGCTGTGGCTTGGCGAGGCGGCGGCCGCGGCTTGGCGAGGCAGCGGCGGTAGCGTCTCGCCAACATAAAATAATAATAATAATAATAAAACTGGCGAGGCGGTCGCGCGGCCGTGGCCGCCTGTTAGAACGCCACAATCAAACTCTGACTGAGATCATAATGAAAGTAAAAACAAGTACTGGGTGCGACTGGAGCACAGCCATGGACTGGGCCCTAATGGCAAAGAACTGTATGCAAAGCGTCCATGGATACAGCCCACATCAACTAGTGTTTGGACAGAATCCCAACCTACCTTCGGTGTTAATAGATAAAGCCCCAGCTTTAGAAGGAACGACTAAAAGTGAATGGGTGGCCAAGCACATTTCTGCCCTACATGCTGCAAGAAGAGCTTTTACAGAAGCAGAGTATTCAGAAAGAACACGCAGAGCTCTAAAGAAACAGCTGCGACCCACAGACGAACAATATGGACCTGGAGAAAAAGTCTTCTACAAACGAGTGGACAGCCCAGAATGGAAAGGACCAGGAGTGGTTATTGGCAGCATGGTGCAGTTGTGTTTTGTCAGACATGGAGGCACCTGTGTCAGAGTGCACTGACTCAGGTTGAGAAAGGTTACTCATGAGGATGAAGGACCTCAGACCATTTGTGATGACAACCTTCAAGGACAACCTACAATGGACATTAATGAAGAAGAGATAGAAGGAAATCTTGGGCATACAAGCACAGAGACACAGCATGCAGACATGGACAGAGACGCTGTGGATATGGAAAGACAGCACACGACAAAAGAAAAACAGCAGATTGACAGCATCAACATAAAGCCTGGTCAGATTCTGACATTCACTAATGCAAAGGGTGTATCACGCACTGCAAAGGTTTTGGGACGAGCTGGTAAAACAACCGGAAAATACAAGAACTGGTTTAACCTGGAACAACTTGAGCCTACAGAGGGGGCTGGTAACTGTAAATCAGATGATCTATCACAGTTGGAAAACCTTTGTATTCGGCCAAATGTTGCTGACATGGATACACATGAGGATATTTTCCTGAGCAAAGATATTTCACTGGATGAAGCAAAAGAGGATGAAATAAAAAGCTGGAAACAAAACCAAGTGTTTGAAGAAGTTAAGGACAAAGGTCAAAAGTGCATCTCCACTCGCTGGGTGTGCACTATGAAAGAAGGCGAAAATGGTTTAGCACCAAAAGCAAGGCTTGTTGCACGAGGATTTGAGGAACTACAAGTTTCTGACTTACAAAAGGACTCACCTACCTGTGCCTCAGAGTCACTGATACTCCTAGTGGCAGTGATATGTCAAAAACAATGGAAACTTCATTCCATGGACAGTAAATCTGCTTTCCTACAAGGAATGGAACTGTGCAGAGACATTTTCATCAAACCACCTCCGGAGGCTCATAGCAAAGGTGTGCTTTGGAAACTGAGAAAGTGTGTGTATGGTCTGGCAGATGCTACATTTGTATTGGTACAACAGAGTAAAGAGCATCATGTTAGAAGCAGGAGGTGTTGTGTCTAAGGTTGATCCTGCGGTTTTCTACTGGCCTGATGAGAACAACAATGCTATCGGTGTCCTTGCTTGTCATGTTGATGATTTTATATGGGGAGGATCCCAATTCTTTTCAGAGTCAGTCATACCAAACCTTAGATCACGGTTTAATGTTGGTCATGAAGCTCACGTTACCTTCTGCTATGTAGGTGTGGACCTTGTTACTTTGGGTACCAAGGTAAAAATACATCAAAAGACATGCATTCAAAACCTGCAACCTATCAACCTCTCACCCTCTAGAGCAGCAGAGTCAGCTTCCCCCCTCACTGAGGAGGAGAGAGAGCAGCTCAGGTCAAAGATAGGCCAACTGTTGTGGGTGGCAAGACAGAGAAGGCCTGATGTCATGTTTGATGCAAGTCATTTGGCATCTAGTCTCAAACAGACCACAGTACAGACCATATGTGAGGCAAACAGAGTTGTGTGTAAACTCAAAGCCAAGTCAGTTGAACTGAATTTTCAGCATCTTGGAGACAACAGTATAGTAACAAGATAGTTACATTTACTGATGCGTCTTTTAGAAAAACTTTCAGATGGAGGTACTCAGGGTGGGCATCTCATTGTCTTGATGGGTGACAATGGTCGATTCTCTCCCCTTTCATGGCAATCAAAAAGGATTAAGAGAATTGTCAGAAGCATACTTGCAGGTGAAACATTGGCAATGTCAGAGGGGATTGATAATGCTATTTTTATCTCCACACTGTTTTCTGAACTAAGTGCTGGTAGTACCACGCATCCTTTACCAATAACATGTGTCACTGATAACCTCTCTCTTGTAGATGCACTTAAGTCAACTAAGTGTGTTGCTGAGAAAAGGCTACGCCTGTAAATCAGTTCTATTAAAGAACAGATCCAAACTAAAAGAGTTCATCAGGTTTTGTGGTCACAAACAAAAGAACAGCTCGCTGACTGTTTGACAAAGAAGGGAGCATCCACAACCTTGTTACTTAAGGCTCTTTATGAAGGTTGTTGGACTGTATCATAAATGTAACAAGAAGCTGTGTTGTTCAACTATGTTGTAGGGACGTTGGCTTCACAGTAGCACTAAATAGCTGTGCTTTGCTATGTGTTGTTTTCATGCATACATTCTTTATTTGATTTATTTGTTTAAGTATTTTTTTTGTTTTGTTTTTAAAGAAGAGAGTGAGATTGTTAGTCTTTTGTTTATGTTCATATATCATGCCAGCCCACTTGGGGGTTCTGGAGGATAGCCTATGGCTTCCTTGTTCGTTGTTGGTGTTTACATGATGGCGTTGCCTGTACGTATATTGCAGTAGAAAGAAAATAAAAGTTTTCCTGGACTCATCTTAAAGGTGAGTTATCTTTGGATTAACAGACACGCCCATAGCAGCACACCTCAGCTCCCCTCAACCCTCACCACGGTTGTGGGTTTCCCTATTCTTGTCTGAATACGCACTAAAACTGCATCTTTAAAATGAACTGCACCTGTCTGAATCACAATGAAAAGTATTGCAGCTCTGTGCATGAGCATAGTCAAGAAATCGCGTCTACCACTAGTCCCCCCTCCAGCAGCAGCGGTGTCACCGGTTCAGGTTGACAGCTGACTGCACGGCTCCAGTAAAAGAATGACGACACGCAGAGAGAGGATGGCATTTTTGTTTGCTGCCAGTCGATAATTTAATTTTGCCGTTTTTTTTCTTTATTTCTATAAAGGACTCCAATAGACATCGAGTATATTACTTAACCTTAAACCCAAAGTTTTTTTTCTGAGTTAAAAATGTTTTGTTGCGTGCAGAAATGTTACATTTATTTTCTCTGCAGTCGTTCATTGATTTCATAAGTGTAACACAGTATAATTTGTTTATGCATAGCACAAAGCCAAAAAAAACAAAACCCTGTTATATGCAGTGTTATTTCATTTAAAATTTTAAAAGGGTTTTGTGGCTCCCAGTGTTTTTCTAACTGTGTGAAATGGGTCCAAATGGCTCTTTGAGTGGTAAAGGTTGCTGATCCCTGCTATAGATGGTGCTCTAGGCAGACAGTTAGTCGTGATTGACATGCCGGGGTACATCTGGGTCATGTGGCTATTAGCTTGATGAATTAATCTTAAGTTACACAAAAGACCATTAAATTGACATTAATGTTCCCTATTAAGGCTTGTAGCACTATCGGACGATGGCAGAGCTAACAAAAAGAAGCATTATGTTTAGACAAGCAGTAGTTACATTTACTAGGGCTAGTATTGGGTTATTCTCGAATTATTGCTATCACCATTCAACCATTCCACTGATAATCTGCTTCAGCCCAACTGCATAGGTTCCTCCTGGGGACCAGAATAAGCCTGTGGATGAACTCTAGGAGTATAAACCAGAGGAGCAGATGACTTCCTGGATCTTATTTCACAATCAGACCTGAATCAATTTCCTCTTTTGTGTTCCATTAGCCTCAGATCAGCCTAGTTCTCTAACTCCTTTAAGGATTTTGGAAAGTTGGCTTGCTTCGGTGGCGCAGTGGTTAGTGCACACAACCCATGTACAGAGGCCTTAGCCCTCGACGTGGCCAACCCGGATTTGACTCTTACTTGTGGTCCTTTGCCACATGTCTCTCCCCCTCTCTCATACCCCCTTTCCTGTCAGCCCACTGTAACCTCCAAAACCTCCAAAAAAGGGTGTTGGAATGTCATGAGTGGACAGTTGGTCCTTAATCTTCTCATCCAACCCCTGGATAATGCATCCATCGGAGCTTCCTCGTTCCACTTGCTGTCAGCTGTCAGAGTGTGGAAGTTGATAATATAACAATTATATTAACAATAATAACTATTATATTAACAATAATTATTAATAACATCTCTGCCATTTTGTCAGATTGAGAGCAGACCTCTAGATACCCCTCTACTGGGCAAAACATGATCAAATACCCAAATCAACTTCTTAGAAAATTCAGGACACAAATCACATATTGCAGAGTTTCTTTGCCACTCTGCTGTGTCCCAATTTTTAGCTTTGCCAAACAACAGGAAAATGACAAACACTATTCTAGAACACTCTGTGGGGAATGAGGAAGGCTGGGGCTGGAAATTAATCTCTCACTCCATCAGGAAAGAGTGACACTGCTCGGGGTCTCCTTTAAAGA
The DNA here is from genome assembly GCF_011125445.2 of Fundulus heteroclitus. Lineage (NCBI taxonomy): Eukaryota > Metazoa > Chordata > Actinopteri > Cyprinodontiformes > Fundulidae > Fundulus > Fundulus heteroclitus. Next base: position 205,479 of record NW_023396559.1, on the reverse strand, counting down.
CTTCACGAGGAATGAGCCAAGGTTCTCTGTTAGGGACCTGTATAACTGCACAAGGATTGGGTGTAGCTGCAGAAGGGTCCACCTAGCGGTTAGGAGTGATAGGGACACCTTCAAGCAGATTAATAAGCTTATTCATTTGAGTCTCTAACCTGGAAATAGCCCAGTCAACAACTGTGTGCCCTTCCTGAGCCAGCGACAGGTCAATTTTTGGCAAGACTCCTCTATGATGCACTTGAATCTGGAGATCTGGTAATTCAGCCAACACAAGAATGAACATTTGAAAAGGTTTATTAAGTGAATTGGTGTTTCTGGAACTGACAGGAGCAATCTCTCAAACCACTACAGGAGAGAGGACAGGGTTAGAGGCCTAGAACACCTCAGTGGCGATGTGTGAACAATAAATAAAACCCACTAACCTTATCAGAATCTGGGAGGTTGCCCCGGTTCTGATGCTAGGATGCCAAGGCTCTGCCTGAGTGAATAAAATCACTGACTGCCTGACCGGCCTCACGGGACAGAGGCAAAAGGGGAATCTGATGCTCAGGCTTGGGTCATGAACAGGGGAGCAGTAGACTTAGCTGAGGTTTCCAGTAGGGCTGAGGCAAGAGACAAATGTGGATTCCAGGTGACGGCGGGGGGGGGACAATTCAGGCAGAGGTAACCAGACAGACAGAGACAGGAGACAGATCTGAGATCTGTCTCCTGTCAACTTCCTGAACAGACGGTTCAGGAAGTTGAGGTCCAGACAGAAAACAACAGGAGAATCCAACAGGGTCAAGACAGGCTGGAGAAATTACAGGAATGAGACAGGTTTAGATCAGGCAGGCAATGAAGGAATGCTAGATGGTTTGCTCAACTTTCAAGAATCTGGCAGTTACACACCGGGAGAGCCTGGCAGATTTAACTGCTCAGACTTTGATTAATAGGCAGCGCAGAGAGCAGGAGCAGAAGCAGCTAATGATGTCACAGAGACTTCAGACAGGCTTTTCACATGCATCATCAGACAAATTCATTACATTTTACACCTTGCTGTCATGGTTCCTGGTGTTTGTCTATTTTTAGGATCCTGTGGATTGTTCAGTTTGTTCAGTTTTTCACCTCCTTGGAATTGTTTCTAAGCAGTTCATTCCTTATTTTCACTGTCATTTGTTAGTTTTCTGCTCATTATGATTTAGTAACTTATTCTTGTTTATGATAGATCCTTATTTTCTTGCCTGTGTCTTCAGATTAATCATCAGTGGGTTTACTTAGATATTGTAGTTTTTTGTACTCTTTGTTCTAGTCGATCCTCTTTTCTTCCTGTCTCTGTCATTGCTCTCTGTTCCTCTGCTTAGCCTTCATTACTTTCACCTCTGCTGTCATTGTTATCTGAATAACCCCACCTGTTCCTCATGCCTTTATTCTCCCTCTCCTCCCAGTATTTACCCTTAACTGGCAAGGGGATACCGGTGTCCCCTTGGAACGTATTTCTAACTTCTAAGCATTGTAGCCTCTCGGCTTATATATGAGCCAATGTTAAATCTATTTTTTTTCCATTTGAGGCAACTAACGAAGGTAAAGCCTATTCTTTCTCATCTGTGCTTTCCAACAATAATCCATTGTAGCCAATCGTCTGGATAACTGTAATGCACCGTATAAAGGAGTTAGTAACTAATGCATCTCTCAGCTTCAGAGGGTACAGAATGCTGCAGCTCGTCTTTTAACAGGCACACGGAAGTTTGATCATATTGCCCTTATTTTATTCTCTCTACACTGATTGCTTATACATTTTGAGATTCATTTTAAAATTGTTTTATTTGCTTTTAAAGCTCGAAGAGGCCTTGTCCCGCCCTATCTAGCTGACCTGCTACATCCCTACACACCCTTCCGTTCCTTCAGGTCTGCTAATCAGTTGCTTCTGAGTGTGCCAAAGACAAAGGACAGGCTTAGACGAGACCAAGCTTTTACTGTTGCAGCTGTTGTGGAATGGCTTTCACTTGGTCATCAGACAGGCCTTTTCACTTTCTGATTTTAAATCCCATCTCCTCTCCTTGGCCTTTGACGCCAGATGTGTACTTAAAATTGTTCAATTTGTTTTATTACTCATTGTAGAGACAAATTTCTGTTTATTTTTACTTTGTTGTAGTGATTTTATGATTTATCTATTATTTTAGAATAGGGCTGTTTTATGTATCTAGACTTTCTGATTTTACTATTGGTTTAGTGCTAACAAATGACTGCTGTTCATTACACTTTTAAGTTTAGACATGTTTCCATTTGCTAGGGCCGTTTTTATAAAATAGCCCAATGACATATGGAGAAGTTGTGAGGAAAACTGCAGTACCACTCGGGTCCATCAGGTGCCGGCATAGGTCTAAAAGACAAAGGCAGACTGAGAAGATGTATTTCACTCCTCTGGACCCTGGAGAAACAGGATGGAGAACTATTGCTGATGGCATTACACCTTCTTAGTCCCTATAGACCAGTTCAAGCGTGACGTCAGCGCTACATCAGGGTCCCGCGGGTAGGCAGAAACAGTACTGTTCTCGTCTACTACATGACAAAACGGGTGATTTAGAGCGTACTTTTAGTTCGTTTATTTTTAGAATCTAAACAATGCATACGACTTGTTGTGCTCCCGGTTGCACACAGAGGCATTCCAAATCGTTGGATGTACGTTTCTGTCGTTTACCGAAGGACAAAGAAATAAATGGATAATTTCAATGAAAAGAGCGCAGGCAGACACTCCGAATGGACAGTAGGAGCCATCATACCACGACAGAATTTGCAGTCTACACTTCATCTCCGGTAAATACAACTTAATTCTGCTCTAGTCATTGTTCTACTTAAATAGCGGCGGAGGGGAGGTGGCGATCGCTGCACGGGCCGGGAGAAGCGGATTCGATGCGCTGCAGCAGGAGCACGCCGCATCATTTTAGTTTTCTTTGTGCAATCAGTGTGCAATAATGTTCACCAGACAGCGGCTGCATTACGCCCCCGTTCACGCGCGCTAGTACATCTGTGTTTACGCTGCAACGTCGCCGACACCCCCACCCATTTTAACAAGACAAAAACACCAAAATAATCCGTAGTGAACAATGTTTTTTTTAACCTACCGGGCGGGTCTTCCTCTCTGCTGAGGCACGGTCTGTGTCCGACGCCGCTTTCTGCTGTTACACAAACATGTCTGAACATCCCTCCATCCATCCATCCATCCATCCATCCATCCATCCATCCATCCATCCATTTTCTGACCCGCTTAATCCCTCATGGCGTCGCAGTCTCTGAGTATTTTTCAGCTGACTGATTGAAACGATGTTCTGAAACAGTGGACACTATTTATTGTTGATTAGGAAACGTTGACTAAGGAATTTTGCTCCAATGAGAAACCAGTAATTATTTGCACAAACACTCAGAGACATTTCATTAACTTGAACATACGTTAATTTGAAAGGACACAAACAAATCATTCAGTCATTACCAGGTTGAGTCTCTCTCTTTCTAACATACATATAGACCCCCCTTACACACACACACACACACACACACATACACACACACACACACACACACACACATTCTACCTAGCCTTTTCTTGGGGACACAATCAAAACCACGTTTTGACATAATTTCTCTCATTTGTATTCATACATCAAGGCATACACATTTCTCTCTTTCATCAAAGTATTTCCAACTTGTTCTACACAGAAGAACAAACAAACAAACAAAGAAAAACATTAAAGGCCATAAGTACTCCCCAGAATGACTGATGGATGTGTGTTTTGTATTGTTGAATTCTGTTTTTAATCTGTTCTTTTGCTTGTTCATTATTGCCATGACCTGCGTGGAAAGAGCTTCTTGTCTGATCTATGTTAGGTGGAATTTAAATTTTTTATATGATTTAATTTTTAATTTTTTTATTTATTTAATCAATCAGGACAGTGCACATTAAAGAACAATCTTATACTCTTGTACAGATTGTAAATGAGCCAGATTATAGCATAGTTGCTAATTTACATCTGTCGTCCTGAGGCAGGAAAAAAAAAAAAAAAAACAACACAAGATCACAAAATACAATATCAGTCAAAATACATAGACACGCGTTCAAACAATGACATTACAAAAAAAACTAAAATTAGTGAGTGCATGACTGAGAACTTTTAAGAAACTGTTTAAGGCGCTTTTTAAATGTGCAATAAGTGGGACATTCCCTGATGTTTGTTGGGAGGCTGTTCCAGAAGTGACCCCATCTGACTGATAGAACAGTTTGTCCAAAGGTTGTTCTTCTGTGGGGGATCTCTAGGTCTCCCCTGGAAGAGGCTCTGGTGCAAATACGTCTGCCAGGTCTAATGTAGGTAGAAAGTGGAGGTGGAAGAACTTTGTAAATTAAACAACTATTTTTAAAATGGATAACATTTTCAAACTTGAGCATATTATATTTTTCCAAAATGTTACACTGATGAAATGACAGGGGCTTTTGATAAAAAAATTTTAAGGATTTTTTGAATAATATTTCTATTGGTTTTAAAGTTGTGTCTTCAGTGAGTGAGTAGGTTGTGATGCAGTAGTCTATGTGTGAAAATGTCATTGAGTGTAAGAACATTTTAGAACTGATTGTCATCGATGATCTAATTTGCTTAAAGTTACGTATATTAAATTTAATTTTGTTTGCAGTGATTTTGATGTGTTTTTTGAATGAAAGTGTTGTGTCCAGTGTGACCCCGAGGTACTTGAACTCTTCCACAAGCTTAAGTTCCACTCCCCCCAGGAACACACTGGGCAAGTTTTATGTTTTTTCTTTGTGAACATCATAGAAACAGTTTTTTTTTTTTTGTTCAATAACAGACATGATTGAAGAAGCCAGGGCTGTATATTGTCCAGGGCTGATGTGAGGACGTCGATGCTTCCTGTGTGCTTTTAGCAGGTGTAAAAAGAACAGCATCATCAGCATACATTTGGAATTGGACATTTTGACAAACATCTGGGAGGTCATTTATATATAAGGAGAACAATACCAGTCCCAAAATAGAACCTTGTGGGACCCCTGCTGGACATTCAAGGTAGGACGACATAGTACCACCAACACTCACAGATTGTTTTCTGTCGGATAAGTAAGATTTAAACCACGCTATGGCATCATCTGCGAAGTTGAAGTGAGTCATTTTGGACAGAAGTGCTTGATGGTCTACAGTATCAAACGCCTTCTTGAAATCCAAAAAGACTGCACCAACACCGGTGGTTTTATCAAGCAAGGATTTCACTGTTTCTATGAAGACACAGTTTGCTGTCTCTGTGGAGTGGTACTGGCGAAACCCAAATTGCATGGGGTGCAGGAGAGAGCAGCCTTGGCTAAGGTGTTTGTTTAGCAGTTTGGAAATCCACTTTTCTGCAACCTTAGATACAACAGGGAGAATGCTGATGGGGCGATAGTTTGAAATATTTGTTTTGTCTCCTGATTTGAAAATTGGTGAGACTGTGGCCACCTTCCAGTCTGATGGGACAACTGTCAATGTGATTGATAAATTGATAAGATGTGTTATTGGGCATATGAGTGTATCTCTATGGATTTTTAAAAAGTGTGTGTCAAGGCCATACACATCTTTGGCCTTTGAGGGCTTCAGGGAGTTAATAATGTTGGCCACTTCTAACTCAGAAATTTGCTCTAATTTCAATGTTGGCTGTCCAGGATCTATGCATTTGCGGGCTATCTCAGAATGACTAAACATTTGGGTTATTTCATTGGTAGAGTTAATGAAGAAATTATTGAATTCATTTGCTAATTCTTTTAGATTATGTAGCAGCTCATTATTTACTTTTATTTCCAATTTATCACTGTCTATTTTATTTTGTTTTTCAGTCAGTTTATTAATATTTTGCCATATAATTTTGCCATTTCCGTTTGCACTTTTAAAGATGTCCAGGAAAAAATGTGCCTTGGCTTTACGTAAGGCGTGAGTTGTTTTGTTTCTCATGAAGGTAAATCTTTGCCTGTCAACGGTGAGACCAGATTTTAAAAACACTTTGAGTAAAATGTCTCTTTCTTTCATGAGTTTTTTACATTCATTACTCAGACAGGGTAGATGGTTTCCCTTTTTTTTTACTCTTTCCTTTTTTTAAAAAAAGGTTCTATTATTTCTTTTATTTTTGAGTTAAAAATCTTGGAGTTTAATTCAATATTATTATTAGAAAATAGTGTAAACCAGTTTATTTCATTTAACAAAATGTCAAGGTTTGGATGTACATATTTTGGAATAAAATTATAATGATTATGAAAAGTAGATGAAGTGAATCGTTTTTTACTTAATTTTTGAGAGAAAAGTACAATATTATGATCAGAAAGCCCCGTTATAAGGTTGTATGTTTTAATGATCCTCTCTGTATGGTTTGTAAATAACAGATCTATTAGAGTTTCAGAGTGGCTTGTTATTCTGGTAGGATTTTTAATTATTTGTGTTAAATTAAAATAGTCTGTTATTTGTTTAAGTGTTGTTCGTTCCTTCTTAACCATCCAATTAATGTTAAAGTCACCCATTAAAATAATTTCTTCAGTTTTGTCACAATGTTTGAGTAGAAGTTTAAGTTGTTCATAAAAATCAATTTTTGCAGTGGGCTTTCTATATATGCACACAATAATAAAAGACATAGTTTTTGAGAGTGATATGTCAACACCTATACATTCTAAAAAAAAATGTCACTTGGCCATTCAATCATCGTGCACTTTAGGGTATGTCGGACATATATTACAACTCCCCCACCCCTCCCATTATCTCTGTCCTTTCTAAATACATTATACCCAGGCATATTTACAACAGCATCAGGTGAAGTATGGGTCAACCACGTCTCTGTGAATCCTAGAAAGTCAATGTTGGAACTGTACAGCAGATGCTCCAGCTGTTCGCGCTTAGGCTTCATACTGCATATATTTAAGTGACCGCCAAGTAGTCCCTTTATTTTTGATGACGGGTCCCAAACTACTTTGGCCTGATATAATGTCCAGAACATTTTGGTGGTTCTATGCCGTTTGAACAGTGGATTCCTATGTTTTATTGGAGGTGTCTGTTGGTTAGGACAGAGAGCAGTAGTTTGTGTCACACAAACTACTGCTCTCTGAGTGAGTCACACTCGGGGTCTCCCCTGGAAGAAGCTATGGTGCAAATACGCACTGGTGAGTGTGAGTCACACACTCACCAGTGCGCGCTCCTGCATCTTTCCTGCCGCTTTGCTTCTCCGGCGAGTGCGCAGTCACTGGCACGACCCTGGTCGAGCTCATGGAAAGGTCCGACCCATCGGAACCAGTATTACACTCCACACATGGCAAAGCAGCTACTCCATGGCCGCCTCTCCGCGCGCGGCACCACCAGTCAGCGACACACCTGCTCCTGCACCTGCGCCGGCAGGAACCCGAACACCTGCGCCAGTGGGACGCCCCAAAGCCTCCGTCCCCCTCGAATCCAGCACACACAGGCCACCAGAACCAAACCAGGGCAGAATCCACGACACCGGTCCCAACCACAGCAGCGCCGACTCCGCTCGCACTCCAACCGGGCCACGAGCATGCAGCAGCCCGAGATGCGGAGACTCCACAGAAGGACGTGGAAGCCCCACAGGCCACAGTCCAGGACAAGTACCCTCCACAGAAGGACGTGGAAGCCCCACAGGCCACAGTCCAGGACAAGTACCCTCCACAGAAGGATGTGGAAGCCCCACAGGCCACAGTCCAGGACAAGTACCCTCCACAGGGCCCACAGCTAGAAGAGGTGGGTTAAACAAGCGGTTTGGCAGTGACCAGATGTTTTGTGCGCCACTACCATATAACGCCGTCGTGTCTTCTGTAGCTTTTATGGTGTTAATTGTTGGTGGTGTTGGGCCTGGATTAAGTTCGATATCTCCAGCCAGAAGTAAAACAATCACCAACTGAGTAGAAATCACACTGTTGTTTGGTGAAATTCTCCTAGACGCTTTAGATGGTATTCTAGGAAGCCCATTGTTGAGAAGTTTGAAGTATAGAAGATGGTGGCTCTTGATGGCTTGTGTGATTGAGCAGTTTTGATTCTCTTGCAGAAAACAATGCTTGACAGACAGAATTGACAGTGTGGTGATATATAATATTATTACCCAGCTCCGTAGTAAGCATTTAGATGGTCACTTAAGCTATTTGGGTGGACTTAGTAGAGAGCGTACAGCTCCTGCCAAACTGTGCGTGGCACCAGCAGCCATCTTGCCTTTAGAGTGGAATTAACAGTAAAAAGAAGGAAAATAGTCTATACTAGGGGGCTAGAATGCTTTGACATTCAGATGTAAAACAGAAGACTAGATTAGAATTGCAAAGGTATCCTAGAAAAACCTGAGTTGAGCATGACTGGGGAAAAAATAGCCTTCTCTTGCAGATGGGTCCAGAGCCTTCTTCAGTTGTGAAAAAGTGAGTAAATATGTGCTCCTAAGAAGTAAATATAATTAATAAATGATAAGTTGTGTCTCATTGAGACTGCCTATAAATGTAAAAGCCCTGAAAAGTGTGTGTGTGTGTGTGTGTGGGGGGGGGGGGGGGGGGGGGGAGTAATTGAATGAATGAGCCTCGGACACGTTCTTTCCTCTGCTCCAGCATGTAGTGACTGAGTCATCATAACTTACATACAGAACAATTCCAAACAACTGTATGGTTTCCTTATGAATCATCGTGGTACACAAACATGACAATAATAGATAGTATACACAGTATAATGCTATACACTCACATTGATCTGCATTGGCTGCTATGAGCTATTAGCTAACTGACAAAACATTCTTAATAACAAAAGATGTACATATAGTTGGTAATGAAACATATTCACGCGCCGTCTAGCAGTTAGTAAATCCACTACCAAAGGTACAGGTGTATTTATGTGAATAAATTAGCCGTGGACACGTTCTCCTCTGCTCCAGCATGTAGTGACTGCGGAGGAAGTTCACCTGTTCTTTACTATGGCATACTCACGCTAGGCTCCCCCTGCTGGCCATATACAGGCACTGCATATGCTGAACCAAATAAAACATGACTATACTTAAACCAAACTGCTGGTAAGAAACATTGTATATATATAAAAATAACATTTAAGTCTGTAATGCATAAAATGTGCAGATATAACCAGAAACAGTAAATATACCTCTGACTTATAATGAGCACATTTCAATCCATCACATAAAAAGATTTGATAAAAAATATCAATAAAAAACACTTTTAAAAAATGTGCAACTAAAACAAAAGCCAGTATAAAGGAAGGAGAGATGTATTGAAATAAAAAAAAGCAATGCTGGAATGTGGAAAAGGGGGAAGTGAAGGATGTGGGAGGAGGCTGGGGAATGAAGGGATGCAGAGATGGATCAGACAGAGGTGTGGAGGGTGTTTTTGTCTCTATCTGTGAAGCACAGTAAATCATAAGCACATAAGGTAATTCATAGAGTCGTACATCATCAGGCTGTAGACAGTTTTATGGCCAGCAGATTGGCTGTAAGGGATGTTGATTACTATGAGAGAAACAGCAAGAAACAAGAAGAATTGAGGAGAAAGCTGTTTGGAAGTAAAGCTCTATCTTTTAGGGTGAGACATGATTTTCATTGTTAGCTATGACACGACATGAGGTTTGTATGCTTAAATAAAACAAATTAAAATAAACTACCTTATCTTTAGCAACATGTTAAAAATGAATTAAGGACTTGAAAGATGCTTTTAATAAGTGAAGGCCTCACCATTTTGTTAGTTATACTGGAATTCAAGGATGAGTAGGTCAGGACTGCAGGGTTTCCCGCAGCGCTATCTTGGCGAGGCAGCCGCCTCGCTAAACTCCCGCTACCGCCTCGCCAACATTCCAAAAAAAAAAACTCACGCTTGCATGTTAATGTGACGTTAACACGCGTTTTTTTGTTGCTGCTTTCGCGCGTGCGTGAATGGCAGGGAAAAAACACATGGATAGCACCCCCTCCCCCGCGCAAAACTTGTCGTCGTCCGCCCCTCCCCTGCTCCGCGAGTCAGTACACGCAAAATTTGTCGTCACCTCCACCCAACCAACCCCCCACACCCCCCCGGTCAGCGGTCGGTCAGCGCAAAACTTGTCTCACCACCCCCACCCCCCCAACCACGAGTCGGTCCGCACAAAACGTGTCTTCCTCCCAAACTCACAGCCTGGGAATGTTTTGTGACATGAGAGGCACTTACTTCAAAAAAAGAAAAAAAAAAGAGGAAATTAGTGGGGAAATAGATTTTATTGTTACAGCTGTAAAAATAACACAACTTTCCCCCACTCTCTCAAAGTGTTTTTATCCATGCACTATGAGTGTGGTGAAGACCCTGGCTGAGTGCCTAAATATTAGATCTAACTTCCGGCGGCGCCTCCGGGCAGCGGCTTGGGCTTACAGCTCCGGCAAAACTCGCGTTCATGTAGTGTTTTTGGACACCACTACTACGCTCGATTGTTTACGCGGCTTCGGAGTACTACGGGTACCAGTCCCGGGAGCCTGTGAGGTGGCGGACTTCGCTCTCCACGCGCCGGTAGAGAGCGGTGCAGCCGGCCGAAGAAGCGCGGCTGTCGTGGGGGTTTAGCAGCGAAGCTAAAGGCTAACCCCTTCAGATCGCTGCTCCCATCCATCTTACTCTCCAACGTCCGCTCACTGGACAACAACATAGACCATTTACAACTCAAGCTCTCTGCAAAGAGGGAGTTTAGGGACTGCTGCACTCTCATCCTGACAGAGACATGGCTCACATCATCAATCCCGGACAACGCCGTTTGCCTGGAGGGGCTAGCTACTTTTTGCGCCGACAGAAGTAAACAACTCAGCGGTAAGACCCGAGGAGGCAGACTCTCCATTTACATCAATAATACCTGGTGTAAAAATGCTAGATTAGTCACAAGCTTTTGCTCTCCGGACATTGAGCTCATGACCGTTAGCTGCAGACCTTTTTATCTGCCCAGAGAGTTTACTGTTGTTATTATCACAGAGGTTTACGCCCCTCCGAGCGCTAATACAAAAGAGGCTACGGGTGTTTTCTATCGGACTACCTCCAAGCTGCAATCCACACACACAGAGGGGGTTTTCATCATTGCTGGGGATTTTAACCAGGAAAATATGAAAACTGTTCTCCCTCATTTCTACCAACACATGGATTTTGCAACTCGGGGAGAGAACACTCTAGACTTAGTTTACACAAACATAAAAGGCGCATTCAGAGCAGCCCTCCGCCCCCACCTGGGGCTCTTCAGACCACCTTTCTGTGATGCTAATTCCTGCATACAGGCCCCTGCTGATCAGAGCTAAACTTACAGTGAGACAGGTAAGGGTGTGTACTAAGGGAGCAATGGAGGCGCTCCAGGACTGTTTTGAGTGCTCTGACTGGGACATGTTCAAAGCTGCAGCAACTTATGAGGACAAAATCGACATTGATGAGTACGCCATGACTGTGTCACATACATCAACAAATGCATTGAGGACGTCAGCACCACCAAGACATCATCACTCCAGCCAACCAACGACCCTGGGTTACTAAGGAGGTTTGTCAAGCGCTAAAAGCACGGAACTCAGCCTTCAAGTCTGGTGAGAAGGAGGCACTGAGGACAGCGAGAGCCAACCTGAACCGTGCCATCAGGCTAGCGAAGCGGAGCCACAGTCAGAAAATCCAGGAGCTTTTCCACGACGCCAGAACACCAGGAGCATGTGGAAAGGCATACAGGCAATAACAGAATACAACACGCCCTCCCCCCCGGTGGTTGAAGTTGATGCTGACTTTCTTAGAGGACTAAATAACTTCTTTGGAAAGTTTGAGGCACTAAACAGCACGCCAGTAGTGAAAGTTGTTCCCCATTAGGAAGATGAGGTCCTCTGCCTTGACACAGCCGACGTGTGGAAGATTCTGAGGAGAGTCAACCTGCGGAAGACCCCAGGTCCCGACAACATACCTGGGCGGGTGCTCAAGGAGTGTGCAGGTCAGCTGGCTGGTGTCCTCACAGACATTTTTAACATCTCGCTGGAGCAAGCTACTGTGCCAGCATGCTTCAAGTCTGCCTCCATCATTCCGGTGCCAAAGAAACCTCAAGTCACCTGTTACAACAACTACCGGCCTGTTGCACTGACTCCCATCATGATGAAGTGCTTTGAAAGGTTGGTAAAAAAACACATTGTCTCCAGTCTCCCCCCAACACTCAACCCGTTCCAGTTTGCCTACCGACAGAACCGCTGAGGACGCCATCTCCTCTGCTCTTCATCTGAGCCTGACACACCTGGAGGAGAAGAACACGCACGTGCGGATGCTGTTCCTGGACTTCAGTTCAGTGTTTAACACCATCATCCCTGAACATCTGGTGGGAAAACTGGAACATCTGGGCTTCAGCACACACCTTCGCAACTGGCTGCTAGACTTCCTCACCAACAGACCTTAGTCGGTCCGGGTCGGACATAACACCTTTGATGTTATCACCCTCAGCACGGGCACCCCTCAGGGCTGCGTCCTGAGCCCCCTGCTGTTCACTCTGATGACTCATGACTGTGTCCCCAGGTTCACCACCAATCACATCGTGAAGTTTGCTAACGACACAACGTGGTGGGCCTGATCAGAGATGACAACGACCAGGACTACAGAGGGGAGGTGGAGCAGCTGGTGGGCTTGTGCAGAGACAACAGCCTGATCCTGATAATAGCAAAAATGAAGTAGATCATGGTCGACTTCAGGAAGAACCGGCCGCACCACGCTCCACTGCTCATCAACAGCTCAGCTATGGAGGTGGTCAGCAGCACCAAGTTCCTGGGGGTGCACATCACGGACAACCTCACCTGGTCTGTGAACACCACGTCACTGGTGAAGAGGGCACAGAAGTGACTGTACTTCCTGCAGAGGATGAGGAGAGCCCACCTGCCCCCGCCCATCCTCACTACTTTCTACAGAAGCACCATAGAGAGCATTCTGACCAGCTGTCTCTCTGTGTAGTGTGGAGGCTGCAGCGCCTACGATTGGAAGAACGTGAGGAGAGTGGTGAGGACAGCAGAAGGGATCATCGGGGCTCCTCTTCCCTCCATTAAGGACATTTCATCTCAGCGCTGCGTGTCTCCAGCCCGAAACATCATCAGGGACCCCTCACACCCCCACCATGGACTGTTCTCCCTGCTGCCCTCTGGGAAGAGGTTCCGCAGCATCCGCTGCAGGTCCACCAGGTTCTGCAAAAGCTTTTTCCCTGTTGCCATCAGACTGTTGAACTGCTGAACTATAAACTGGACTATGCACCACATCCACATTCGCATATTTGCACATTTGCATCACTGCACCTCTATCCAGCATTACAAATGCTGCCGAACTCTTAGTTTCAAAAATGCATTCCTGCACAAATGCCCTTTGCACAATCACTTCTGCACATACAAATGTTTTTTAAAAATACTCACCTGTACACTGTGATTGCACACTGTCCCTTTCTCCTGCATTGTTTACATTTCAATTGTTTACTTTTAAATCACTGCTGCACTTTATCCTGTAATTTACTGTAATTTTCAAGCTGTATGCAAACGAAATTTCGTTCTGTACGCACTCTCAGCATACACAATGACAAATAAAGTTGTCTAAGTCTAAGTCTAAGTCTAGATTTTTCCCCCTGTTATTGAGAGGGTTGCATCTTTCTGGCTTCAGGTTACAAGAGGGAAAGTTCCGATTGTTATCTGTGCTTACGCACTGAACAGTAGTTCAGATTACCCAGCCTTCTTGAAGTCTCTAGATGGTGTCATGGAAGGGGTATCATCTGGAGATTCTGTATTGCTCCTGGGAGACTTCAATGCCCATGTGAGAAATGCAGATGCACTTCCATGTCCTTGGTTTAGCCTCCAATTAGCTTTCTCCATCCACAGGTCAACAGCTGGCTTTGGGTCAAATGTCTATGTGGTCTGCTTTGACAGGTGAATGTGCATCAGGGCTGAGAGACGAGCATGTGACAGACGAGATCTGTACTTGTTTTTTGTTATGGTGAGATACATGAGAATCCCCTCTAACAAGCTGCACTGCTTAAAGGCAGTGTAAGAGACAGCTAACCACCTTGTTGATGTTGGAGTAAGCAACTGGGTTGTTTGTTTTTACTACTTGGACCAAGTCATACACAGATGAGGCTCCCAGGTGTTTTCCTGCCTGCGTTAAGCACATCCATTCTGTCACAGTGTTGTCTTTATCAAGCTGCAAGGGCGGACTCATATTTCTTGAGAATGCTGCAAACTGTTGTGTTTCCAAAACGGTAAAGGTCCTTTATTTCCGCAGGCTATGTTGAAGGTTCAAATACTAAGAAATGATCACATGACTTAAGGGAGTCATATCTGATTTCAAACTCTTCAATTAACCCCCTGAGTATGTTTGTCTTGTCTTGTCTCTGTCAGCATATGCATTAGAAGCAGTGTGTGCCCTGTAGTGGCCTTCACCATCAAGCAGAAGTGTGAACTGTCCAATGGACATGAGTTCACCCTTACGTTCTCCAATGGTCTGCTTTTCCTTCTGCAATTTTATGTATGTGGTCTTCAAAATGTTTCCAATGTCAAGCATGTTTGACAGAAAGCACGGAAAATGCTCTGTGTAGATTCGCTGTAAGTCAGTCATCACTCGTAGCCAGTTGCATTTTAATGGCTGACAGTAGTCTTGATATTTTTAACAGTGTTTAGTGTCTCCATGCAGACCATCTGATATTATGAAACTTACCCAGTTTCACAAAGGAGATCCCATTTTATTCACACAGCTTCTTCAGTGCAGCATTTCTTTCCACCACCTTTTTGTAAGTAAAACTGCAGCAGCTTGACCACAGTGCGATTAAATGTCTCACAGTAAGGAACGGTGGGAGTCTCCAACTGTGGAAAGTTGCCTGAGCTATGGCACAACGCCATTGCACATACCGACGATGACAGCAGCCCCGTCTGTGCACACCGCAACCAACTTTGTTGTCCAGTTACCTAAGTCTGTGTCCTGGAAAAGTCTCACAAGTCCGTCTGTTATAGCCTGCGCGGTTTGGTCAGCACCCAGTTCAATCAGTCTGAGAGTCTGAAGTAAACTCTCTGTTGCTCGACACAGACACAATGTAAACAATTTCCTGCTCAGTTTTTTGGATGTCCTCAGATCCGTCAAAAAGCAGCCCCCAAAGTTCTGCAGACTGCAACTTGGTTCTTAACTCCCTGTGATGGTGTGAGCGATGCTCTGCATGATCTGTGTGCCAACTTCACGTGAATGATATGCACCTCCAACATTTACTCCTAGATGCTTCAGTAAGGGAATATCCTTCAGAATAGTAAGACATGGGATGTGCGTGTTTAGCTTTATGGAAGGCGAGGAGTAAAATATTAAGGAGAGCTTGCCGCTGTTCTTCATTCAGCTTATCTCGGCATCTGACAAGTGGGCAACTGGACATTTCTTCTCGGTTAGCTTGTTTATTAGCAATGGCTTGCACCACATTCATGTGTTTGTCAAATAAAGGATGGTTGAAATTCTTTAAACCTTTATAAAACGCACCTGTTTTGTCTGCTAGATTTGGATGCGAGTGGCAAATCTTGCACCACATTTTAGTGCGCTCCTCATCGGCTTCAAGCCATGGCACATCTTGGAGCCACTTTTGTAAAAAAGTATTTTCTTTGGCTCCGGCCTAGATTGGTGTTTCTTTGTAAGTGGCGAAACGCCAAAAAAGCTGCTTAATGTTTTTTGGACATCTTTAACAGTAGTTCAAAACTGGTGTTGATGAGGTGATGGTCAAGTAGTACGCAAAGGCGCGTAGTAAAACAATTGACGTCACGCTTTCCTGATTTTTTGTCACTCATGCGTTCCTATGTACCAGGTATGTGCGCCTCTGTCTATAAGTGCACTTGGTACCAGGACGCCATCTCATTCTATTGATATGATTAAAAAAGTCAATACTTGGTATTGACTTTTTTAATCATATCAATAGACCTGCAGCATTATCCAATCCAACCCACTTTATTTATATAGCACAATTTTAACAAACACAAGGTTTTCAAAGTGCTGTACAACAAACTAAAACACATTAAATGTAACACAATAAAATACAAGATGAAGTAAACAATAGAAAGACAAAAGCAGTAAAAAAATTATAAATAGATAAATTATAAATAAAAAAAATTAAAGGCACTGCCGGCACGCAATAAAAATATGCAAGTATACACATAAAAATCAACACGCTACATTGTATCAAAAGCCAAGCAGGGGGGGGGGAATTTTTCGCGGCTCTAGTGGCTCATTTTTTAACACAGTAGGCTGACAGGAAGGGGGGTGGAAGAGGGGAAGAGACATGCGGCAAAGGACCGCGGGCCAGAGTCGAACCCGGGTCGACCGCGTCGAGGACTAAGGCCTCCGTACATGGGTCGCGATACCAGCTGCGCCAACAGCGCATGCCAGCAGGTGGGTTTTAAGAAGAGATTTAAAATGAGACAGAGAACAGGCCCGTCTAATGTGCAGCTGCAATTTGTTCCAAAGTTTTGAAGCTGCAATGCCAAATGCTTGATCCCTTCAGAGCTTAAGCCTAGCTTTAGACACTAATCAGAATCAGACATACTTTAATAATCCCAGAGGGAAATTACTTATTTCTTAGTAGCAACTGGTCAGCTGACCTGAGAGATCAACTAGGAGTGTAGGGATGCAGCAGCTCAGAAGTATGGTGGGGCGAGGCCATTCAAGGCTTTAAAACCGAATACAATTATTTTGAAATGAATCCTAAAATGGACAGTGGAGTAAATCTAAAATAGGTGAAATGTGCTCACACTTCCTCGTGCCAGTTAAAAGATGTGCAGCAGCATTTTGGACACATTACATCTTGGACAGTTGGGTGAAGAGTGGGACAAAGCTGTCAACCAATCGGCGCCTGGTAGTTTGATCCAATGGCAGGGGGATATATGGGACAGACCTGGTAAACCAGAAACATTGGTAAGAGTGAGTGGAGTGGAATCTAAAACTAGGGCATGGAAGGAATTCAGAGAGACTATGTGGAGACACCTTCAGTTGGCCTCGAGGAAGTTTTGGAGAACTGTTAAGTGACTCAGAAAATGAAATCAGGGAACATCCCAACTTGTGTATACTTGGGGACCAGGACTTGCCAAATCTTTAATGCTGGGGGAGGGGGTGTTATGGAAGTATGCTTCTGCAGTCTACATGTGTTTTGTTGTTCTGGAGAAGGCTTATGACCTTTTCCACTAAAGTACTTTGTGTGTATATGTGGAGGAGGAGTGATGCAGAAGTAAGAGCTGCGTCCCCATTCTTGGCACCGAGTCAAGCCTGTCCCCATTGCAGGTTCGACTCAGCCAGGTGTGCCACTTGTCACATATAAATAAAACATAAATAAAAGACAAAAAAGTAGAAATAATGTTTGTATAAGTATCTGGAGAGAACATCAGCATAAACTAATAAGAGAGAGAGAGAGAGAGAGAGAGAGAGAGAGAGAGAGAGAGAGAGAGAGAGAGACCACTGCCTTCCACTGCATGAGGTGGATGAATTGACACTTAAGAGACAGAAGTGTCCATCCAGCGTGTGTAAAATGAGTGAAGGCCTTGGTAAATCTACAGATCTGATACTGCACGTCTACATAAAGAAAGCTGATTTTGTCCTTTTTCTTTTCTTTTTTTTCCTTCAGGCGTGGTTCAGGACTTGTAAACAGAAAAATAATATTTCGCTCTTCAGTATTTCTGGACTTCTTCTGAGATAACCTTGTCATTTCTCCTCGTAGCTCCTCTTAAGTCAGCTCAGTTCGACACTGCGGTTGAGCAATGCCCGAGAAACCCATGTTGGCCCTGAAAAAAAATCCTGCTCCTGAAACACTCGCAAGTGGGTGGAGATGAGCAGTGAGTGGCCGATACGAGCCGGTTGAACTGGGCCTAAACTAGTGCCACTGATTTGCCACATCAAAACAAACCAGGACACCTGAATAGGATGCCCCCTGGGCACCTCATTTTTGGGGGTTTCTGGACCCGTCCCACTGGGAGGAGACCCTGGGAAAGAAGTAGAAGTCACTCGACACACTATATATCACATCTGGCCTGGAAACAACTTGGAATACCACAGAATGAGATGGAGGATATCACTGGGGAGAGGGATATTTGGATTTCCCTCCTGGACCTGTTGTCCTCAATACCTGATGTTGGAATGTCATCATTATGATCAACTTTTGTCATTGTAACCCACATTCCAAAGAAAATTATTAATCCATCCCTTGGTGAGCCCAGAGAGCATTCTGGGACTAAGGGTGGCAGTCTGCGTGAGTCGAGTCAGGAACCTTGCATCCTCTCCAGGATGCAAGTGTCTGTTTCTCTAAGCACTAGGCCACCACTCCCAACCTAAAACCACAAGATAACAGATGGATGTATTTACTCGTCTTTGTGTGTTTGGGTGACACTTTATTTGGATCATTTTTGGTGGCTGATTATTGTCAAAAAGGTTGTTTCCTCACTGTGCTAAAGAGGTAGATTTTGCCCTCCTGCAATTTTATTTTCCAAAGGTGGTAAGGATAAATCATTTTAAATGTGATTTAAATATGTTACTGACAAACTTATCCTCATCAACACCCCTTAAATGAATGCATAAAAAATGTAATTTGTTTGGGATGAAGGACAATAAAAATGGCAGGCTAATACTAGCATTTTGTAGTCTGTTTTGGCATTGCACAATATTGCTTGTAAATCATTTAACACAGTTCATATCAAGTGCTGTGGACAAAAGGTTAGCTGGTTAGTTTGAACATCATACAATTCCATCACTAGAATTTTACCTGCTCCTTGCAAACCTTCCCACAGACAGGTCACATGATACAGACAGGAAACAGCAAAACATTATTGTAAAGATGTTTCTTTAAAACAATCAACAAAATAAACGAGTTTTATTTGCTGTTTACAAGAAAATGGATTTTAAAACCAGCATTGCAAAATGAGGCTACAGAGGTTACTGCAGAAAATCACAGACCAGCTACAGATATTGATACTTATACTGATCTTTTAACAATGACATGATCAGGAGCAGAACCTCATACTGGGCCTCAGATTCAGACATTCTGATTTACCACACCAAACAATTGTAAATGGCATCAGTGGGAAGTTATTACTTCAGGACCTTCATTGGTACAAATACAGTAGCTCAAAGGGAAGTCAAGAATGACAGAAATATGGCTGTTGAGAAATGGCTGCAAGCTTGGTTACTATTTGTGGAGTGAAACCAGAGGGATTTTATTTTGTATTTATTCTGCACTTCATCATCTCCTGTTGACTAATCCAATGGCTGTACGCACCACTGACCATGCTATATCGCTAACATCTGCCTGGATCACAGTTAAATATGTGTGTATGTGTGAGTTTGAAAGAGGGGGAGGGAGAGAGGATGATGTCTATCCCACCATCTGAAACCTTGTTAAATATTCATTGACAATTATTTTGCTTCGACCGAGGAACTGGATGGTGTTACTGCATAGAGAGAAGCTGAAAGAAAGTATGTATTTGAGAGAGACAGAAATACATAGGGAGTGATAGTGGAAAGAGGAAAGTGAAGAATAATTCTTGACAGTTTAGGAGAAATTATGCCAAATCACTTGTTTGTAAAATCAATATATAACTTGCAGAAAAACAAAAGAAAACAGGACTTTTTGTGAGACAGTACCTGCTAACTCTCATCCTTCCCGCCACATGCACAAAGTCTAATCATAATAAGATGAGTCTGTTAAATATTAAACATCAAACTATACCCTTGGTTGACTTTGTTGCACTCCGAACGACTGGCTGTTAGTCAAGGAAACACAAGTAAAACACCTTAGCTAATCTGGGTCTGCTCTGTCTGTTAGAGTTGTGCATTAACCTATTCTTGTTGCCAAAAAGATTATCATCAGTTGTTTAATTTAATTACAGCATACATATTTATAAGTCATCTGAACTGTAACTTTACGTTAGATATTTTAGAAGGCTATTAACAAGCAGAGTAGATGCTATAAAGAGAACTAGTATTGGACCCTTAAAAAGTTAAAAGTGGTTCATAACACACCTTTGGATGCAGTGAAGCAGAGTTTGATACAAGTTACACAACACATTTTGCAATTAAAGGATTTAGCGCACAAGGAACGCAGTGAGTGTGAAGCCGGCTTGAGAGTTTGGTGCTTCTTTGTTCACAGAATATCAGAAAGCCCATCACTGATGACTTACATCTTTGTCTCTGTCTGGAGAAAGAGACAAAGCTGCTGCGGCCTATAAGAGCCGTATACACATGCCCTTTACTGCTATTGGCCACCAAGGCTATAATCCCACGGCAGGTCTTAATGCTCAATTCCGATTTTTTTCTGAAATCTGATTTTTACACGAGATTATTCACATTACTTTCAAAATATTGTCTATATCGGAATCCAGCGTGAACTGTTAGTGGCTCCAAACTAACCTACATGCGCAAAAGAACAATAACGATGACTTCATGTCCAGAATGCTTTGGTCCAGAAAATGGGGAATAAATAGGTTTTTTGGTTTAACATGTCCAATGGACATGTTAAACCTCTTGTACCCTGCTCGTACACGAGCACAATTTAAAAAAGTGAAACTTAGTATTCTGTCATTTGACAGAACTCTTTCCCAGAGAAAGAGTTTATTCATAACTTTAGGAGGAGGCAGGGATGGCCTAGTGGTTAGAGCAGTGCGCCTGCACTCTGAGACGGTTGCAAGTACCCGGTTCGATGCCCACAGCCTGCACTCTGGGTCTCTGAGCAAGACCCTTAACCCCTGATTGCTCCCCAGGCGCCACACAGTGGGAGCCCACTGCTCCCCAAGGGGATGGGTTAAATCCAGAAGTGAATTCCTCCATTGTGAGATCAATAAAGTTCAATAAAGTTCAATTAGGAAGTTGAGGGCAACTTTTAATTATGTCACTGAGTCTCCTCTCAACTCCTAAAACAGGACACTCTGTGTCCATAGCTGTGCATTAGGCCCGTCATTCAAATTGTTCCTATACAAGCTCCAGTTTGGCATGAGTAGGAGTTTCGCTGCATATATTAATGAGGTATAACATCCCGCCATCAGTCCACTGAGCAGTGCTTTGGCAAGCACATGCCTCTGTCTTGCTAATGCTAACTGCTATCACTTCGAGTGCCTGCTGAGCCACTGGCTCAAAGTTTTGACGTGTCTAATGTGCAAGTAATGAGAAAGTGTCGTTTCAAGATGATTTAAAAGACGCACCAAATCCGCCTTGGTTGTTCCCACTGCAGTTTCATTCAAAAAGATCGGATTCAGGACCACATATGGAAGTGGCTAAAATTTGACTTGAAAAGATCAGATTCGGGCCGGATTTGAGCATTCCTACTTGCCCTAGAATGTCTGACCTGGTCACTTGACATGCAAAAAATCCATGTATTGGCTTTTATTTGAGTTAACAAATTATTATATTTGAAGAGAAGTTGTCACTCATGTATTCCATCATTACCAAGATGGCTCTGCGCGGACAGCTGCATCTTCTATTTTCCTACTGTCTCTTCTTTATAGTGTTTTTTGCAGTGTTTCTATAATAGTGAATACTGTATCTGGTATTCCGAAATTATGTGCACCGACAAGGCAAACCTTTGGGACTCTAGTGCTGAGTTTTTTGCTACTTTCTGCACTTTTTGATGCTGCAAGGGGAGACCCCTTTGTCCACGACTCCGGACAGGCCATTGTTAACATGCGGAACCAGCTTCTAGGACTACGGGACTCTACGCACTGTGGCCCAGCTCCCCACCATGCTGAGAAATCAGACATCCCTGCAGAGATACGGAGGAGACGGAGAGGCTGCAGGGGTGGCAGGGCTAAGCGGAGGAAGAGTTATTTACTATCGGTTGTCATGGGAAACGTAAAATCTCCCTGCAACAAGACCAAGGAGCTCGCAGCACTAACCTGTTTCCAAAGGAGGTACAGAAACGCTAGTATCATTTGCTTAACGGAGACGTGGTTAGATGGATCTGTCCTGGACTCAGTGGTCTCCCAGGACGGTTTTAAACTCATCCGCGTGGACAGAACTTTGGCGGAGAGCGGAAAAATGAGAGGAGGGGGGCTGGCTATGTTTGTGAATGAGAGATGGCGCAGCGCAGCTCATGTTCACGTGAAACAGCAGATATGCTGCTCAGATGTTGAAATTCTCGCAGTAACTTTAAGATCTTATTATCTGCCGCAAGAGATTAGCCACGTGATCGTGCTCTGTGCTTATATACCTCCCCTCAGCGGACGCCACCGCTGCATCTGAGCGGATTCACAGCGCAGTAAACAAACTGCAAATAGAGCACACCGCACTCTACTGCTGATCACAGAAGATTTCAACCATGCCTCTCTCCGTATCACCCTCACCACGCTCACCCAGTACATCACGTATGCTACAAGGGACAATAAAACTCTGGATCTTTTTTACGCAAATGTTAAGGATGCCTACACCTCCGCCCCCCTGCCCCCACTCTGATGTTCAGATCACAACCTCGTATACCTGCCCCCCATTACATTCCACTGGTGAGGAGAACAATAGCACAGAAGAAGTCAGTGAAAGTTTGGTCAGGCGAGGCCAGTGAGAAACTGAGGGATTGTTTCAGAACCACAGACTGAAGCATGTTCCAAAGCTCTCACTGTGATGACATCAACAGCCTGACTGAATGTATCACTGGCTACATGACCTTCCGTGTGGAGAGCATTGTGTCTACACGACGGCTACGGTGCTTTGCAAACAACCCCCCCTGGGTGACCCATGAGCTGAAAGTCCTCCTGAACCAGAAGAAAAAGGCTTTCTACTTTTTTCTACAGAGGAAAGCCTCATGACCGGACGGCATCTCCCCAAGGCTGCTGAGGACCTGTGCAGATGAGCTCTATGAAGTCCTCAGCTACATCTACAACCTAAGCCTCAGCCTAGGGGTGGTCCCCACCCTGTGGAAGACCTCCTGTGTTCCTAAAACGCAGCACGTCAGGGAACCGGCCCACTTCAGACCAGTCACCCTGACCTCCCACCTGATGAAGACTATGGAGCGCCTCATCCTTTCACACCTACGCACCGTGGTGAGCCC
Organism: Fundulus heteroclitus; assembly: GCF_011125445.2. Lineage (NCBI taxonomy): Eukaryota > Metazoa > Chordata > Actinopteri > Cyprinodontiformes > Fundulidae > Fundulus > Fundulus heteroclitus. The sequence continues at coordinate 182,482 of NW_023396559.1, read as the reverse complement.
CACCCTGGACCCGCTGCAGTTTCCCTACCAGCCCAACATTAAAGTAGAGGACGGCTTTATCTACTTGCTGCAGCGGGCAGTCACCCACCTGGAGACCACCAGGAGCGCTGTGAGAGTCGTGTTCTTTGACTTCTCCAGCACTTTCAACACTATTAGAACCATGCTGAGGGGGGAGCTGGAGGACGCTGGAGTGGACAAACATCTTGCTGACTGGACCATCAACTACCTCACTGACCGCTCTCAGCACGTGTGGCTGCACGGCTGTCAGTCAGAGGTGGCACTCTGCAGCTCCGGGGCCCCCCAGGGCACAGTTCTGTCTCCATTTCTTTTCACCCACTACACCTCAGACATTACTTACAACACGGACAGCTGCCATCTTTAGAAGCTCTTTGATGACTCGGCCATCATGGGCTGTGTGTCTGAGGGAACGAGCTGGAGTACTGGTCGGTCATCATGAACTTTGTGGGCTAGCTGTGTCTAAACACCAGTAAGACCACAGAGATGGTGGTTGACTTCAGGAAAAGACCCCCACCTCACCCACCTGTGAACATCCAGGGGCAGGACAGAGAAACTGTGGAGAGTTTCAAATACCTGGGTGTTCACATCAACAATAAACTGGACTGGACTCAAACGCTCACAGACGCTCTATACAAGAAGGGCCAGAGCCGCCTCCACCTCCTGAGGAGGCTGAGGTCCTTTGTGTGAGCAGGCCCCTGCTTAAAACCTTCTATGACTCTGTGGTGGCCTCAGCCCTCATCTACGTTGTCGTCTGCTGGGCCCCTGGCAGCGCAGAGCAGGACAGAAAGAGGCTGAATAAGCTGGTGAGGAAGGCCACTTCTGTCCTGGGCTACACTCTGGGCTCGGTGAAGGAAGTGGCTGTGAGGAGGTGTTGTCCAAGCTCACATCAATCATGGACAACACCTTCCACCCCCTGCACCAGACTGTAGAAGAGCTGAGCAGCTCCTTTAGTGACAGACTTAGACATCCTGTCTGTAAAAAGGAGCGCTACCGCAGGTCATTCATTCCTGCTGCTTCCAGATTTTACAATGCTGCACTATAACTGTAATCATAACTGTAATAACTAATGTGCAATAATCTATTTAATGTGCATATAATATGTGTATATATGTATACATTTATGTATATGTATGTGTGTGTGTGTATATATATATATATATATATATATATATATATATATATATATATATATATATATATATATATATATATATATATATATATATATATATATATATACTGGACTATAACTGTAACCATAACTGTAATAACTAATGTGCAATAACTAATGTGCAATAATCTATTCAATACACTGTGCTATAACCCGTGCAATAATCCTGAAAGAGGTGACTCCTGCTGCTATCACCAAGTGAACATATGTCAATACATATGTACGTATACAATGACATCATCAGCCTACTCCGATTTCTTTTGTATTTTTATTCTTATTTTTTCCTTCTCATTTTCTTTTTGATTCACTGAAGATACACTGTATATAACTGATGCACCTTTTTCTGCTTTTGGCACCTTCTTCTGACTATTGATTGACTATTGAGCTGATTTGACAAGTTAATTTCTCCAATGTGACATCAATAAAGCCTATCTTGTCTTATCTTATCTTATATTTGCAGAGATTGCTGTTAGACCATGCTAGTACTCAAATAACTCTTTTGCTTATTGTTCTTATATCAAAGCCTGTTAGGCTGATATTCACTGGACAATACCTGACAGACTGAAGGTTATTTGATTAACTATTAAATAACTTAAAAGCATGTTATTGCACAGCCATCCATCCATCTTCTTCCGCTTGTTTGGGGTCGGGTCGCTAGGGTAGCAGCCTTAGTAGGGATTAGTAAGGTAATTGCACAGCATATAATCAAATAAGCATGGGGGCTTATAATACTGCTTACACAAAGGTGTCCAAAATTCTATGCTTTGGCCCAGGTTAGTCATGGTTTCCTCTGCGATTTGTTTTTAACCGTGCTGGTCGAACAGTGGGGTGTGGTGTATTGTTGTTAAAATCTCATTGAAATTCAACATACGTTAACATTACTTTCTGAAATAATGTATGTATTTGTACATTACCTGAATCTACACTATGTGCATCTAATTTATTTAAGTAAATAAGTGATTCAAGGTGTGTGGTAATCAGGTAATTATTTTAGTGCAACAGTTTCAGAGAAAAAAAAGACGATTAAAAACAATATTTATTGTATTTACATCCATCTTTGTAATCCAGGGCATAAGAATTGGGTAGACCGAGCCTATTACTCTAACTTTAATGGAAAAATCACATGGGACTGCAATTATTATTAAAAAATCTATTCCCTTTACAGCAACAAAAGAATTAGCTGATCAAAACGGATGTTACATTGTGGTAAAAGGTAAACTTTGTACCACACAAGTACTAGCTAATGTGTAGACCTGAAATTATGTGATGATAATTAATATGTTATGTGTTGAAGCTGCTTCTGGATCTCCACTCTGGCTGGTGACTTTAATTTTGTTCTAAATCCTGTAAAAGATAGATCCTCATCCAATGGCAAGACTTTATGTAAATCAGATAAAGTGCTGCAGCAATTTATGGAATCAAACAATTTAATAGATATTTGGAGATATAGGTACCCAGAAAAAAATAAGTATTCTTTCTTTTCTCAACCCCATAATTCTTTTTCCGGAATTGATAACTCACTGTATATCCTCAGTTAAATATATTGATTATGAGGACATAGTGTTGTCTGATCATGGTCCAGTGAAAATAGAGCAGAATTTTTTAAGTAAAAGATCTCCCAAAACTTACCGCATGGATAACAGTCTATTGTCAAATGAAATTCACGTAGCAGCAATCAGATCTCAAATAGAATTATAATTGGAAATTAATGATACACCAGATGTGTAAGCTTTGCTAGAAGCTCTGATCTACTTACAGAGAGTCTCACATCATGTGATTAATACTTTGCAAAATTAAAAAATCCCGGGCCCTGATGGGTTTACATTGAAATTTTAGAAAACGTGGTTCTGAGATTGCTCCTATTTTGTTAAAAAAAAATTCTAAGTCATTAAGGGAAGGAGCCCTTCCGGCTACATGAAGACCAGACTAGTTTAATTAGAAATAGGCAAATGCCATGTAATGTCCGTTAGGAGTGGACGATACAGAAAAAAAGCACATCAATAAAATTTAAATCATATTGATCGATATCGATAATTATCAACACATTCAAAACATATATTTAAGTACAGTTGTGATGATTTAGATTGAACCCAATATAAGCCGGACACGGAGCTGATGCTTAAAGGTACAGATGATAAGTCCTCCAGGCTGACAAAAAGGCAATCCACATGGCAAAGAACAGGTATCCAGGACAAAAAGCAAAAAGCTGGGACAGACTCAAAAACAGGACAGATCAGGTTGGGCAACAGACAGGTAATTTAAACTGAGGCTGGAATGCTCTTACCACAGGCTTGAGAGTTGAGGAGAGAGGAGTGACGTTCTGGTACTGGAGACTGATCAGAACGGAGTATAAATGGAGGTGAGAACAGGTGAAAACACTGAAGGCTAATTGCAGACGGAGTGGAGACTAAACAGCTGTGCTGAGTAAAGATTAGATCAGCTCCAGTGCCAGAAACGTTACAAAAGCGCTGGCCATTTTATACAGTTGCTTAGTAACCTATTTTTAGATGCAGAACACACAGTGAATTCAAACTCAAACTTTTATTGAACCAACTTTTCACCAAAAAAGGAAAAAAAAACACCTGCTCTCTGAACTCTTTGAAGGGGGCGGAGCTTGGTTCCTTGTTCTGCATTGCGATTGACTGTAATCAGTGTGCGATTTGCAAAAAAAACAGAGGGGGGGATAATTTCAAGTGTTTTATAAATGAACATAACAACAAGGTTATGTGGCCTGCATGCTGTCTGGCTCGAGACAGGATGTAACTGTCCTGGGCGGGAGGGTGGAGAAATCGGCTGCTGCTGCTTCTTGTCTTGTGACGCTGCCTGCAAATCTTCATCATCCACCAAAGTTCATCCTGTAACATTACCATGGCTGTTCGTCCCGTCATCTACTCTTGACCTTTTCTGTTGATTTTTCAGGCCGAAATATGACAAAATACTTTTGGAGAGGTTATTAGTTTACTTTAACCGCTTCAAGCAGAAAACGTATTAATACTCTTTAAAAACAGACAACAAAAAATTCAAATAACAAATGTGAAGGACACAAGACATGTATTTATATTAGGGCTGTCAAACGATCCATTAATCACATAATGTCGATAGTTAACTCGAGATTAATTGCAAATTAATTGCATGTTTTATCCTTTTATTTCTGAAGGTGTAATAGCCTGCTGGGCATTTTAATATGCAATTTTGCAATAAATGACGCTAATAAAATACATGCTTGTACAAATTTTTTTATTTTTTTATTTTTCAAGCACTTTTGAGAATTGGAATGAAGACATCCTAGTGCCAAATGTTAAACTCTGGACTAAAATGGCTAAATGACTAATCATGATGCCCTGATGTTTACACAATGTTAAATTTCCCGGTCATTCCAGTCTTACACGTTGCTTGCAACTGGGCAGGAGCTTAGTACCCTGAAAGAGACTGTTTAGCAACTATTTAGTAACTCCAGGTACTTCGTTTGGCAACGTAATTCAGCCTTAGTTTATCAAATACAGAGAAAACAAATTAATAAGCATTAAAGTGTGGTTTATGGGTTGGGTTGCTGCAATGTTATCAGCATATTAACAGCTCATCTTCAGAACCAATGTCGGCTCAAAATGGTGATCTGCATCAAGTAATCTACTTTCAGCAGTTATCACCGGTTATTGCACCATAAACTGCAGAAAATACGTGCAGCGTTGCTCTGTCTGCCTTTACTACCATTGGCTCCTATGGCGGAGGGATATTTCAGCTGGATACACTCAAAGTGTCTAGTGCAGGCAGGTCTCATAATAACCGCTGTTAATAAGCGATTCACTTTCAGAAACGTGCCCTAATTTATATACATTTTTAAAAATCCATAATATTACCTATTCATACCTGAGGGGGGGGGGGGAGGGAGGAATCTATCCCACCCAGGGATAAAACACGAATGACCAGAGGGGGGCGTTGCAAACAGAGGGGGAGGGGGGGGGGGGAGTCAGAGTGAAACTTAGCTCTGTATTTGCCTGGACATGTTCCCCCGCGACGAGAGACCTCTCCAAATGCGGCCGGTGTGTTCTTTCAGGCCTGTGCAGGGCCCATGGCCTGAAGTGGTTTCCTGGTCTGCTCCAGGACGAGGTGGTCATAGCTGCTTGGTGTCAGGAATTGCAGAAGAGAAGAGAAAGTCTGAAGAGGTGTGCTGTGACTTTTATCTGTAGGGAGTGGTCACAGCTGACCTCCTGCTGAGAGAGAGAGAGAGGCCATCCTTTCTGACTGTGTATCTTTTGCAGCAGGATTGGAATTCCTTTGTCAATCTCTTCCACTGTTCAGAATTCAATCTGAGATCAATTATTCATCATGGCGTTATTATAGCATAACACTCTACTTGGAGGAAGCCTCAGTTCTGAAAATCTACAACGATGTCACCAGGGAAATCATGGAAATTAAAGAGCTGGTACTGTTGATTTAAAATTTTCGTAATTGTTACTAAATTTTATGTATTGTATCGTCATTACTATCAATTACTTTTAATTAGGGCGCGCTCGTGGCACAGCGGGTAGTGCGACCCATATACGGAGACCGTCTCCCCCTCTTCCTGTCAGCCTACTGTCATAAAAAAGCAAGCCACTAAAGCCGCGAACCCCCCCCCCCCCCCCCAATTACTTATTAGGCCTGAGCACGAGCAGCTAAGCGCTGCGAAGGCCTGTTGTATCTGTATTGTAAATTATTAGGCCCGAGCAGCGAAGCGCTGCGAAGGCCTATTGTATCTGTAGTGTTAATTAGGCCCGAGCAGCGAAGCGCTGCGAAGGCCTATTGTATCTGTGTTGTTTAATTATTATTATTAGGCCCGAGCAGCGAAGCGCTGCAAAGGCCTATTGTATCTGTAGTGTTAATTAGGCCCGAGCAGCTAAGCGCTGCGAAGGCCTATTGTATCTGTGTTGTTTCTTATTATTATTATTCTGCCCCCCTAAAGAGGGGCCTTTTTGGGGGCCTTACCATTTTCAAAAACTCACCAAACTTGGCGGATGCAAGAAGACTGTTTAAAAATTTTGGATTTTAAGGTCGTCACAAAAATCAAAAGAAAAATGCCTCAACGGCGCCACCTAGAAATTTTCAAAGGACCCTTTGCTATTCACTTACTTCATCATAGAGTAATGAAATTTTGTACAGTTGTAGATCTAAGCAAGACGCTCAGAATTTACAATTAACGTCATAGTGCAAATATCACAGGAAGTCGGCCATTTTAGATTGAAAGCCGTAATTTGACCTCATTTTTGACGTTTACAGCATTGGTATTTGATCGAACTCGTCCTAGGGATTTCGAGCGAGCGGCTTAAAACTCCGTCAGTCTGATCATAAGGCATGGCCAATTAAAAGTTATCAAAACGGTGAGTTTTTGAGCATTTTGAAGGGGCGTTAGCAGGGGTCAAAGTTCACCTACTCGCCACAAAACATAAAACTGTTATATCTCCCACACAGAAACACACAGAGGCACCAAACTTTCTGTGATTGTTCATCATCGGGTCTTCTACAATATCCAATGGTCAAATGATGACATCACTTAGGCCACGCCCCCTGACAACAGGAAAAACTGTTATATCTCCTACACAGAAACACACAGAGGCACCAAACTTTCTGTGATTGATCATCATCGGGTCTTCTACAATATCCAATGGTCAAATGATGACATCACTTAGGCCACGCCCCCTGAAAACAGGAAAAACTGTTATATCTCCTACACAGAAACACACAGAGGCACCAAACTTTCTGTGATTGATCATCATCGGGTCTTCTACAATATCCAATGGTCAAATGATGACATCACTTAGGCCACGCCCCCTGACAACAGGAAAAACTGCTATATCTCCTACACAGAAACACACAGAGGCACCAAACTTTCTGATTGATCATCATCGGGTCTTCTACAATATCCAATGGTCAAATGATGACATCACTTAGACCACGCCCCCTGACAACAGGAAGTGTCATGTTTTATTGTTAGCAGTCGCTATGTTACCCCTCTGAGCTAATCAACATGAACGAGATCCTGGCGGGCGGCCAGCGGTGCGCAAATCCCAGTGGTGGCCAAGGCCGGAGCGGCGCTTGGCTGCGAGGGCCGCTCGATGCCGCTTGCGGCTTTAATTATTATTATTATTATTCTGCCCCCCTAAAGAGGGGCCTTTTTGGGGGCTTTCTCATTTTCAAAAACTCACCAAACTTTGCAGATACAAGGTGACTGTTTAAAAATTTTGTATTTTAAGGTCGTCACAAAAATCAAAAGAAAAATGCCTCAACGGCGCCACCTAGCAATTTTCAAAGGACCCTTTGCTATTCACTTACTTCATCGTAGAGACATGAAATTTGGTACAGTGGTAGAGCTCACCAAGACGCTCAGAATTTACAATTAATGTCATAGTGCAAAAATCACAGGAAGTCGGCCATTTTAGATTGAAGGTCTGATTTTGACCTCAATTTTGACAGTTACAGCATTGGTATTTGATCGAACTCCTCCTAGAGATTTTGAGTGAGCGGCTTGAAACTCGGTCAGTCTGATCATAAGGCATGGCCAATTAAAAGTTATCAAAACGGTGAGTTTTTGAGCTTGCTGAAGGGGCGTTGGCAGGGGTCAAAGTTCACCTACTCGCCATGAAACACAAAACTGTTATATTTCATACACAAAAACTCACAGAGCCACCAAACTTTCAGTAGTTGATCACCACTAGGTCTTCTTTAATATCCAATGGTCAAATGATGACATTGCTTAGGCCACGCCCCCTGACAACAGGAAGTGTCATGTTTTGTTGTAAGCAGTCGCTATGTTACCCCTCTGAGCTAATCAACATGAAACTGTGTCAAGAGACAGAAGACATATTGGTGTGTTGTGGATTCCAGCCCCAAGTGGATTCCATGGAGCAGGGCGGCGTGGTGACGTGGGGAAGTCACATCAAACCATATATTTTTAATCTTTTGACAGCATTATTTGCTCAAACCTGTCCACCAGGTGGCAGAAAGAGACCACAAATAAACCACAAACCAAGTTGTCTTGTTCAGTAAGGCAAGGCAAGGCAAATTTATTTATATAGCACAATTCAGTACAAAGACAATGCAAAGTGCTTTACATGATTAAAATATAGCAAAATAAAACAGAATAAAAGCAAGTAGGAATAAAATGTAGATAGAAAAAAGAACCAAAAAGTGGTGATTCAGTTAACTAGAACAGTTGAAGGCAATCCTAAACAAATGTGTTTTTAATCTTGATTTAAAAGAACTCAGGCTTTCCGCACTTTTACAATTTTCTGGAAGTTTGTTCCAGATCAGTGGAGCATAGGAACTAAATGCTGCTTCTCCTTGTTTAGTTCTGGTTCTAGGTATGCAGAGTAGGCTAGAGCCATAAGACCGTAATGGTCTGGATGGTTAATACACTGATAACAAGTCTGATGTATTTAGGTGCTAAGCCATTCAGGGATTTATAGACGAACAGAAGTTTTTAAAGTCTATTCTCTGAGATACAGGGAGCCAGTGTAAGGACTTTAGAACTGGGGTGATGTGCTGTACTTTCTTAGTCTTAGTGAGGACGCGGGCAGGAGCGTTCTGGATCAGCTGCAGCTGTCTGATCCACTTTTTAGGCAGGCCTGTGAAAACACCGTTGCACCGTTGCAAATATAAATGCATGGATTAGTTTTTCCAGATCCTGCTGAGACATTAGTCCTTTAATCCTGGAAATGTTTTTCAGGTGATAGAAAGCTGACCTTGTAACTTTCTTTAGATGCTTTTGGAGGTTCAGGTCTGAGACCATTACGACTCCAAGATTTTGGGCCTGATCAGTGGTTCCTAGCTGAAGCGACTGAAGCTGTGTGTTAACTTTTGATCTCTCCTCTATTGGTCCAAATATTATTACTTCTGTTTCGTTTTTATTCAACTGAAGAAAATTTTGGCACATCCACGTATTGATTTCTTCTAGGCATTTACTCAGTGCTTGAACTGGTTCATAGTCACCTGGTGACATGGTGATGTAGAGCTGTGTGTCGTCTGCATAGTTATGGTAGCTGATGTTGTTGTTTCTTATGATGTGAATTACGTGAGATAGTGAGTGCTCTCACCTTAAAAAAAGATCTTTGACGTATTTTGCTCTGGTTAAAAGCTGCTTTTCAGCGATGATGAAGCTAGGGAAACTGCTAATGTTGAAGTTGAATTTGTTCTACACGCTTCTGCCTTGGAAAAATATTCGTCTTTTTACAAAAAGAATGTTTAAAGCCAGATTTGGGAACAAAGGTTATTCAGAGAATGCAAGAAAAGGAAGCTTTTGTGGGGAACTTTTGTCCTAGCTGTCTAGCTGCATATGGCCCCAGGACAGCACAATAGTTTTCTTGAAGTTTAATTTTGGAGAAGTAGAAACAAGTATTAATTTCAAAAGGTAGGTAAAAAAGGAAAAAAGTTTTTACAAAATCTTAAAATGTTGGATAGTCGTTATTTCCATCTTGCTGTGAAAATTGGTGAAATATTATCATTTTTAATGCTTAGATATAAAATCGCAAGGCCATTACTAAAATTGCCTTTTGTTGAAAATGTTTTTTGGCATGCCATACTTTATATTTATAGGTAGCCTAGATGTGCATAATAAAAGAGTGGAACTAAAACCTGGTCTAAAATTATTATGGAGCTTTAACTTGCTAAGAGTAATACCGTTAGATGATTATATCTTTAAAATGAGATAACTGTCTCAAAAAATGTGATAGTTTATTTGGTCTGAAGAGATGATGCAATTCAATGTTATTTATATAGCGACAATTCATGAAATATGTCATCTCAAGGCACTTTACAACGTCAAAATCAATCAGATTGTACAGATTGGGTCAGATTATACACATTGGTCAAAAAATTCCTATATAAGGGAACCAGTTCATTGCATCAAAGTCTTGACAAGTAGCATTCTCTCTTGAAGAAGCGTAGAGCCACAGGGAGAGTCGTCTGCATTGTCCATGGCTTTGCAGCAATCCTACCTACTGAGCAAGCATGAAGCGACAGCAGGAAAAAAAAACTCCCCATTAACGGGAAGGAAAAACCTCCAGCAGAACCGGGCTCAGTATGAACGGTCATCTGCCTCGACAGACTGGGGGTTACAGAAGACAGAGCAGAGACACAACAAGACAGACAAAAAAGCACAGAAGTTCTACATTAGATGGTAGTAGCGGGTCATTCAAAATTGAAGAACAATAGACCCTGATGTCCTGCAGTAGCCTAAACCTATAGCAGCATAACTATAGAGGTAGCTCAGGGTAACATGAGCCACTCTAACTATAAGCTTTTTAAAAAAGGAAAGTCCCAAGGGCCAGCTTCTAGTGGAGAAGTTCAAGTATCTTGGGGTCTTGTTCACGAATGAGGGGAAGATGGAGCGGGAGATCGACAGGCGGATTGGTGCGGCGTCTGCTGTGAAGCGGGCGCTATACCGGTCCGTTGTGGTGAATCTGCACCAGATTTTTTGTGAGTCGTGGGGGAGCGCTGCCGAACACGTTCGTGTAAATCGCCCAGTGGACGGGCGGGCAAAATGCGTGACAGCATCTGCGGTGGCGGGCGGCCGGCGGTGCGCAAATCCCAGCGGTGGCCAAGGCCGGAGCGGCGCTTTGCTGCGAGGGCCGCTCATCACCGCTTGCGGTTTTAATTATTATTATTATTAATCTGCCACCCCCAAAGAGGGGCCTTTTTGGAGGCTTTATCATACTCAAAAACTCACCAAACTTGGCGGATGCAAGAAGACTGTTTAAAAATTTTGTATTTTAAGGTCGTCACAAAAATCAAAACAAAAATGCCTCAACGGCGCCACCTAGCAATTTTCAAAAGACCCTTTGCTATTCATTTACTTCATCGTAGAGTAATGAAATTTTGTACAGTTGTAGATCTAAGCAAGACGCTCAGAATTTACAATTAACGTCATAGTGCAAATATCACAGGAAGTCTGCCATTTTAGATTGAAGGTCGTAATTTGACCTCATTTTTGACGTTTACAGCATTGGTATTTGATCGAACTCGTCCTAGAGATTTCGAGCGAGCGGCTTGAAACTCGGCCAGTCTGATCATAAGGCATGGCCAATTAAAAGTTATCAAAATGGTGAGTTTTTTGAGCATGTTGAAGGGGCGTTAGCAGGGGTCAAAGTTCACCTACTCGCCACAAAACATAAAACTGTTATATCTCCTACACAGAAACACACAGAGGCACCAAACTTTCTGTGATTGATCATCATCGGGTCTTCTACAATATCCAATGGTCAAATGATGACATCGCTTAGGCCACGCCCCCTGACAACAGGAAGTGTCATGTTTTGCTGTAAGCGGTCGCTATGTTACCCCTCTGAACTAATCAACATGAAACTGTGTCCACAGACAGAACACATGTTGATGTGTTGTGGATTTCAGGCCCAACTGCATTCGATGGAGCAGGGGGGCGTGGCGGCGTGGCATATTCACCTCAAACGCTGCTGTCATACGTTTGGCTCTGAATTCCACAGTTTTGGGCCAAGCTGCTTAAAACTCATTTGGATGCATCCTTATCCACCCCCCAACAGGAATCCATAACAAACTTTAGTGAGCAGGACTTAGTTTCTCTATAGCGCCACCAAGCAATTTTCAAAGGACCCTTTGCTATTCACTTAGTTCATCGTAGAGTGATGAAATTTTGTACAGTTGTAGATCTCAGCAAGACGCTCAGAATTTACAATTAATGTCATAGTGCAAGTATCACAGGAAGTAAGACATTTTAGATTGAAATCTGAATTTTGACACCATGTTGACATAGTATCAAATACCATCATCATCAAGTTTGATCATATTTGATCAAACCTGTCCAGCAGGGGGCAGCAAGAGACCACAAATAAACCCCAAAGGAATTTCTCTTGGTAAGTAACTGATCTTAACTCTTTGGTTTCCTTATATATTTAAGTTGAACAGATATACAAATCCTGCTTGAAAACTGACAAACTTACTCTTGTTCAATTCATTTCAGTTTTTATTTATATAGCGCCAAATCATGAAACATGTCATCAGGGTTGGACTGGGACAAAAAAATCGGCCCTGGCATTTTGGATTAGACTGGCCCACCACATTTTTTGTGTACTGAATGTGTATACCAACTGTACAATACCTTGAGGCCAGGTTAATAGAAATTAGTGAAAGTGGACACTTAAAATACTTCTAAAATATTAATTTATTAACACGGTAAAATGTAAACTCCATCACAGCACAGCAACTATTCTTAGATCAGAGAGAGAGAGAGAAAGAGAGGTGTCAGGGTCAATCACACATATTATCACGTTACATCATTATAAGAAGTTATTGTAAGTTGCTCATCAGATCTATTCAGTCTTCCATATACTGTAGGGTAACATTGGACTAATGTCCACTCACTGTGTAAAAAAGGATGCCAATGACAAAATGAACCAGAGCAAGGCCTCACTTATCATGGAAAGACAGAAAATATATAATAACATAATATAAATTTTGATTTACTCAGTCATTTGTAATAAGTATTTTATTTATCTAATTTCCTAATTTTTGATCATATTTTCTTTAAAATCGCAGACTTTTTGCTATTTTTCATGTAAATCCTTGGTGGCGCTTCATAGCGAAGCCGGTGAGGCCGCAGCAAGCTTGGCCTCCCCTGGGATTGTGCAATCCCATGTTAACTGCGCTGACTTCCATTCTGTGAATGCATCTTCCTGTCTGTAGATCATAAATTCAATTGTTCAAACAGTTAAGAACAGATTTTCCACAATTTAATATATGTGGATTACGAATTGTGTTTTGGTCATCAAACTGTGTGCAGATAACATGTTTTCGTGGTGCTGGCTGATCATAAACAGCAAAGAACTGGTTGTAAGTGAGGTCGGCAGTTCCTTGGCCGCTAGGCAGGGGGCGCTCAAGGGGCACCGCTCGTGATCCCCAAATAGTAGAGTCAAAACAAGTTATTGATGTTTTATTAGCGAGTTTTGCTAAACAAGTAAAGCACTAAAAAGACTCTCTAAACATACAGCTGGAACAGGACTGATGAAGGAAGGCTTTCCTCCCTGGCAGTGAGCTCCATTGAGACTGAGAGACTTTTAAAACTGAAGAAGATAAAGAGAACTTTTACCGGAAAATTATGATATTTTTGTTCAGAAAGAGCGCCGCAGGGACTTAAATTATAAGTAGAGGTAAGACAGCGATACTTATTCATGTTTTGTTTTTGTGATAAAATGTGCGTAATGTGGGTTATAGTTTTAGAATGTGTTACAAATGCAGAAATCCATCATAACTCATAAACTGTTACAGTCAAATGACAAATAATTTATTTTTATTTTTTCATCAAATAATCAATATTTTTCCATGTCTCTTGGTGAATTCATTTGGCTCAATCAGTCTCCTTCAGCACTTTGCAACAAGTCTACTCTGTAGTAGAGTGTATATATTTGTAAATCTGACTGATGACGTCAGTGCCTCACCAGCTAAGAACCCTACCGCACGTCACTGACTACAACCACCATCACCACTATATTTTACATCAGACAACGGAGCAGATGAAGGGCCTGCTGTTGGGAACATGTCAGTCAGTCAGTTTGACACATTTCGCAGCGTCCGTTTGAAGAACTCGTTTCTTTTTTTCGTGCAGTTTCTCTGCGCCTCCCTTGCGTTTCTTATCCATTACTACTGTGAACACCGCTGCACAAAGTTCCACATGGAGCGTGAAGGTGTTTTTCTACTTTATGATTGGCCTAGCCCTTTAGACTGTCAGGGATGATATGAACGGTCATCTGGGGTTACAGAAGACAGAGCAGAGACACAACAAGAGAGACAAAAAAGCACAGAAGCACACATTCATCCACTAATCTGTTCTACATTAGATGGTAGTAGTAACTTCAATCAGATTATACGTATTAAGTCAGATTATCCAGATTGGTAAATGAAATTCCTATATAAGGGAACCAGTTGATTGCATCAAAGTCGTAACAAGCAGCATTCACTCCTGAAGAAGCATAGAGCCACAGGGAGAGTCGTTTGCATTGTACATGGCTTTGCAGCAATCCCTCATACTGATCAAGCATGAAGTGACAGCAGAAGGAAAAACTCCCCATTAACAGGAAGGAAAAACCTCCAGCAGAACCGGGCTCAGTATGATCTGCCTCGACCGACTGAGGGTTACAGAAGACAGAGCAGAGACACAACAAGACAGACAAAAAAGCACAGAAGTTCTACATTAGATGGTAGTAGCGGGTGATCTGTCTTCCCTGGATGATGCCACAGCTAACAGAATGCCAGACCAGGTGTTCCTACTATGAAGAAAAAAGAAAAATCAAAAAGTTAAAAGCTGAAATGACAACAGTCATTCAAAATTGAAGAACAATAGACCCTGATGTCCTGCAGTAGCCTAAACGTATAGCAGCATAACTATAGAGGTAGCTCAGGGTAACATGAGCCACTCTAACTATAAGCTTTTTAAAAAAGGAAAGTCCAAAGAGCCAGCTTCTAGTGGAGGAGTTCAAGTATTTTGGGGTCTTGTTCACGAATGAGGGGAAGATGGAGCGGGAGATCGACAGGTGGATTGGTGCGGCGTCTGCTGTGAAGCGGGCGCTGTACCAATCCGTTGTGGTGAAGAGAGAGCTGAGCCAAAAGGCCCAGCTCTCGATTTACCAGTCGATCTACGTTCCTACTCTCATCTATGGTCACGAGCTTTGGGTCGTGACCGAAAGAACGAGATCCCGAATACAAGCGGCCGAAATGAGTTTTCTCCATAGTGTGTGTGAGCTCTCCCTTAGAGATAGGGTGAGGAGCTCAGTCATCCGGGGAGGACTCAGAGTAGAGCCGCTGCTTTTTCACATCGAGAGGAGCCAGTTGAGGTGGCTTGTGCATCTGATTAGGATGCCTCCTGGACGCCTCCCTGGTGAGGTGTTCCGGGCACGTCCCACCGGGAGGAGGCCCAGGGGGAGACCCAGGACACGCTGGAGGGACTATGTCTCTCTGCTGGGAACGCCTTGGGATTCCTCCTGAGGAGCTGGCCCAAGTGGCTGGGGAGAGGGACGTCTGGGCCTCCTTTATAAAGCTGCTACCCCCGCGATATTGCTAAAGTGTTCGTTTAGCAATAGTCCAATTGCTAAAGTGTTACTTTTACATTACTTTTGGGTGTGTATCCACCAATTTAGATGGTAAACTTTCATAAAAGCTGTCTTAATGCAAGAAACAAAACCCTTAAACACATGAAATAGCAAGTAACTTAAAAAAACTAAAATGGTTTTGTTAACTTTTCACATTAAGCTGGATTGACAGCTAGTAAGATACCTTTGATTAAATTGGTATACTAATGTTTAAACCAGGGGTGTCAAAGCTACGGCCCGCGGAATTCGGCCTGCCGAACGATTTAGTCCGGTCCGGTGGCCAAATGCATTATCATTATTTAACGGCTGTATCTCCTCGCTGCATTGAGCGATCTGCACCAGATTTTTTGTGAGTCGTGGGGGAGCGTTGCCGAACACGTTCGTGTGAATCGCCCAGTGGATGGGCGGGCAAAATGCATGACAGCATCTGCGGTGGCGGGCGGCCGGCGGTGCGCAAATCCCAGCGTTGGCCAATAGGCCAGAGCGGCGCTTTGCTGCGAGGGCCGATCATCACCGCTTGCGGTTTTAATTAGGCCCGAGCAGCGAAGCGCTGCGAAGGCCTATTGTTTCTGTGTTGTTTCTTCTTCTTATTATTATTATTATTATTATTATTATTATTTTTATTCTGCCCCCCTAAAGAGGGGCCTTTTTGGGGGCTTTATCATATTCAAAAACTCACCAAACTTTGCAGATGCATGGTGACTCTTTAAAAATTTTGTATTTTAAGGTCGTCACAAAAATCTAAAGAAAAATGCCTCAACGGCGCCACCTAGAAATTTTCAAAGGACCCTTTGCTATTCACTTACTTCATCGTAGAGTAATGAAATTTTGTACAGTTGTAGATCTAAGCAAGACGCTCAGAATTTACAATTAACGTCATAGTGCAAATATCACAGGAAGTCGGCCATTTTAGATTGAAGGTCGTAATTTTACCTCATTTTTGACGTTTACAGCATTGGTATTTGATCGAACTCGTCCTAGGGATTTCGAGCGAGCGGCTTGAAACTCGGTCAGTCTGATCATAAGGCATGGCCAATTAAAAGTTATCAAAACGGTGAGTTTTTGAGCATGTTGAAGGGGCGTTAGCAGGGGTCAAAGTTCACCTACTCGCCACAAAACAGAAAACTGTTATATCTCCTACACAGAAACACACAGAGGCACCAAACTTTCTGTGATTGATCAATATCGGGTCTTCTACAGTATCCAATGGTCAAATGATGACATCACTTAGGCCACGCCCCCTGACAACAGGAAAAACTGTTTTATCTCCTACACAGAAACACACAGAGGCACCAAACTTTCTGTGATTGATCATCATCGGGTCTTCTACAATATCCAATAGTCAAATGATGACATCACTTAGGCCACGCCCCCTGACAACAGGAAAAACTGTTATATCTCCTACACAGAAACACACAGAGGCACCAAACTTTCTGTGATTGATCATCATCGGGTCTTCTACAATATCCAATGGACAAATGATGACATCACTTAGGCCACGCCCCCTAACAACAGGAAAAACTGCTATATCTCCTACACAGAAACACACAGAGGCACCAAACTTTCTGTGATTGATCATCATCGGGTCTTCTACAATATCCAATGGTCAAATGATGACATCACTTAGGCCACGCCCCCTGACAACAGGAAAAACTGCTATTTCTCCTACACAGAAACACACAGAGGCACCAAACTTTCTGTGATTGATCATCATCGGGTCTTCTACAATATCCAATGGTCAAATGATGACATCACTTAGGCCACGCCCCCTGACAACAGGAAGTGTCATGTTTTATTGTTAGCAGTCGCTATGTTACCCCTCTGAGCTAATCAACATGAAACTGTGTCCACAGACATGTTGCTGTGTTGTGGATTCCAGGCCCAACTGGATTCCATGTAGCAGTGCGGCATGGTGGCGTAGCGAAGTCACCTGAAACGCCGCTGCCATATGTCCAGACTTCCATAGGGTATTGACAAATTTATTAAAAAGTAACTTAAAATTACCTTAAAAGGACAACATTTTTAAAAGTCAAAAGGCTTATTTGATGCTTTGAGAACATCTCTTCTATTCGGCTACAAAATCAACTGGATTCGATGGAGCAGGGCGGCGTAGTGGCGTGGCAAAGTCACCTGAAACGCCGCTGCCATATGTCCAGACTTCCATAGGATATTGATAAATTTAATAAAAAGTAACTTAAAATTACCTTAAAAGGACAACATTTTTAAAAGTCAAAAGGCTTATTTAATGCTTTGAGAACATCTCTTCTATTCGGCTACAAAACCAACCAAAACAGGATGATCTTTTAAGCTATAAGACCATTTTTAAGATGTCAATACATAGATTTTAAGCTGGTGGGTCGCCACTGCCTCCGGTGGCCAAATGCATCGCTGCATCAACTGATCTGCACCAGTTTAATCTCGTCATGGCAAAATTATTTTTTCTCTTCATGTGTGGCCCTAATACTCCATCGTAAGAACACCGCTGTCGTTACCGTGGGTCCTGGGGAAAAAAAAAACGCTGCTCCTGGGGGGAATTTTTGATTATGCTCACGCATAGATGTGTAAAACTTCACATTGCAATTCAGACAGGCGCAGACTGAACCGTGCAGTTCATTTTAAAGAGGCAGTTTTGGCGCATATTCCGATAGAAACGGGCTGCGGGGAGCCTAAGTGTGTTGTCGTGGGCGTGTTTACCCGCTGCAGGTAACCGCTGTGAAACAATCAGAAAGATTTCCCTGATTAATAACATCTTTATGGCGCTCATCTTTATTGTTACTATGTGCTGCTTTACCAGTTCTCTCTCTCTCGCTCGCTCGCTCGTCATCGGACAAAAATCAAACTGCTTCGTGTTTGTATTTGAAATTGTGCGTCAGACTCAGATTTAGAAGTGTTGTTACGACGTTTGAGCTGTAACTGCAACCGTTTTATATATATATATATATATATATATATATATATATATATCTGGTAACTTTACTGAATTTGCAGCTTAAGAAGATTGGGTTTGACAGACAACACCAACTGTCCCCTCAATCCAGTGCACACAATACCACAACAGACCTCATCACGCTCTACAGTACATCAAGAAAACTAAATCAACTAAAACAAGTTCACGAGTGCACATAAAATGAAGTTAATCCATATTTGTGTGTCAGGGTGTCTAAGCATTCTCCAGAATTTGACATATCAGCAGAGCCTGTAATAATTATAGAAAGTAACATTATAGTTGTTCTGCCTTTTGTTAAGACAGCAAGGAATTCATGTCGTGAATACATTACATAAATAAGATAATAATTCTTAGTCAGAGGAAATCCAAGGCAAAAACAGTTAGAAAAGTTTTGGGTTCATATTTAATCAGAGTGAGACATCACAACTTTGTTAGATCTCTATGTGAATTACGTGAGATAGTGAGTGCTCTCACCTTAAAAAAAGATCTTTGACGTATTTTGCTCCGGTTAAAAGCTGCTTTTCAGCGATGAAGCTAGGGAAACTGCTAATGTTGAAGTTGAATTTGTTCTACACGCTTCTGCCTTGGAAAAATATTTGTCTTTTTACAAAAAGAATGTTTAAAGCCAGATTTGGGAACAAAGGTTATTCAAAAAATGCAAGAAAAGGAAGCTTTTGTGGGGAACTTTTGTCCTAGCTGTCTAGCTGCATATGGCCCCAGGACAGCACAATAGTTTTCTTGAAGTTTAATTTTGGAGAAGTAGAAACAAGTATTAATTTCAAAAGGTAGGTAAAAAAGGAAAAAAGTTTTTACAAAATCTTAAAATGTTGTATAGTCGTTATTTCCATCTTGCTGTGAAAATTGGTGAAATATTATCATTTTTAATGCTTAGATATAAAATCGCAAGGCCATTACTAAAATTGCCTTTTGTTGAAAATGTTTTTTGGCATGCCATACTTTATATTTATAGGTAGCCTAGATGTGCATAATAAAAGAGTGGAACTAAAACCTGGTCTAAAATTATTATGGAGCTTTAACTTGCTAAGAGTAATACCGTTAGATGATTATATCTTTAAAATGAGATAACTGTCTCAAAAAATGTGATAGTTTATTTGGTCTGAAGAGATGATGCAATTCAATGTTATTTATATAGCGACAATTCATGAAATATGTCATCTCAAGGCACTTTACAACGTCAAAATCAATCAGATTGTACAGATTGGGTCAGATTATACACATTGGTCAAAAAATTCCTATATAAGGGAACCAGTTCATTGCATCAAAGTCTTGACAAGTAGCATTCTCTCTTGAAGAAGCGTAGAGCCACAGGGTGAGTCGTCTGCATTGTCCATGGCTTTGCAGCAACCCTACCTACTGAGCAAGCATGAAGCGACAGCAGGAAAAAAAACTCCCCATTAACGGGAAGGAAAAACCTCCAGCAGAACCGGGCTCAGTATGAACGGTCATCTGCCTCGACAGACTGGGGGTTACAGAAGACAGAGCAGAGACACAACAAGACAGACAAAAAAGCACAGAAGTTCTACATTAGATGGTAGTAGCGGGTCATTCAAAATTGAAGAACAATAGACCCTCATGTCCTGCAGTAGCCTAAACCTATAGCAGCATAACTACAGAGGTAGCTCAGGGTAACATGAGCCACTCTAACTATAAGCTTTTTAAAAAAGGAAAGTCCCAAGGGCCAGCTTCTAGTGGAGAAGTTCAAGTATCTTGGGGTCTTGTTCACGAATGAGGGGAAGATGGAGCGGGAGATCGACAGGCGGATTGGTGCGGCGTCTGCTGTGAAGCAGGCGCTATACTGGTCTGTTGTGGTGAATCTGCACCAGATTTTTTGTGAGTCGTGGGGGAGCGCTGCCGAACACGTTCGTGTAAATCGCCCGGTGGACGGGCGGGCAAAATGCGTGACAGCATCTGCGGTGGCGGGCGGCCGGCGGTGCGCAAATCCCAGCGGTGGCCAAGGCCGGAGCGGCGCTTTGCTGCGAGGGCCGCTCATCACCGCTTGCGGTTTTAATTATTATTATTATTATTAATCTTCCACCCTAAAGAGGGGCCTTTTTGGGGGCTTTATCATATTCAAAAACTCACCAAACTTGGCAGATGCATGAAGACTGTTTAAAAATTTTGTATTTTAAGGTCGTCACAAAAATCAAAAGAAAAATGCCTCAACAGCGCCACCTAGCAATTTTCAAAGGACCCTTTGCTATTCACTTACTTCATCGTAGAGACATGAGATTTGGTACAGTTGTAGAGCTCACCAAGACGCTCAGAATTTACAATTAATGTCATAGTACAAGTATCACAGGAAGTTGGCCATTTTAGACTGAATGTCTGATTTTGACACCATTTTTGACGTTTACAGCATTGGTATTTGATCTAACTCCTCCTAGGGATTTCGAGCGAGCGGCTTGAAACTCGGTCAGTGTGATCATAAGGCATGGCCAATTAAACGTTATCAAAACGGTGAGTTTTTGAGCATTTTGAAGGGGCGTTACCAGGGGTCAAAGTTCACCTATTCGCCACAAAAAATAAAACTGTTTTATCTCCTACACAGAAACACACAGAGGCACCAAACTTTCTGTGATTGATCATCATCGGGTCTTCTACAATATCCAATGGTCAAATGATGACATTGCTTAGGCCACGCCCCCTGAC
This sequence comes from Fundulus heteroclitus, assembly GCF_011125445.2. Lineage (NCBI taxonomy): Eukaryota > Metazoa > Chordata > Actinopteri > Cyprinodontiformes > Fundulidae > Fundulus > Fundulus heteroclitus. The sequence continues at coordinate 161,589 of NW_023396559.1, read as the reverse complement.
AACAGGAAGTGTCATGTTTTGCTGTAAACGGTCGCTATGTTACCCCTCTGAACTAATCAATATGAAACTGTGTCCAGAGACAGAAGACATGTTGTTGTGTTGTGGATTCCAGCCCCAAGTGGATTTGATGGAGCAGGGGAGCGTGGCAGCGTGGCGAAGTCACCTCAAACGCCGCTGCCATACGTTTGGCTCTGAATTCCAGATTTTTGGGCCGAGCTGCTTAAAACTCACTTGGATGCATCCTTATCTAGCCCCCAACAGGAATCCATAACAAACTTTGGTGGGCGTGACCTAATGCCTCAACGGCGCCACCTAGCAATTTTCAAAGGACCCTTTGTTATTCACTTACTTCATCGTAGAGACATGAAATTTGGTATAGTTGTAGAACTCAACAAGACGCTCAGAATTTACAATTAATGTCATAGTGCAAGTATCACAGGAAGTTGGCCATTTTAGATTGAAGGTCGTATTTTGACCCCATTTTTGACGTTTACAGCATTGGTATTTGATCGAACTCCTCCTAGGGATTTTTAGCGAGCGGCTTGAAACTCGGTCAGTCTGATCATAAGGCATTAAAAGTTATCAAAACGGTGAGTTTTTGAGCATTTTGAAGGGGCGTTAGCAGGGGTCAAAGTTCACCTACTCGCCACAAAAAATAAACCTGTTATATCTCCTACACAGACACACACAGAGGCACCAAACTTTCTGTGATTGATCATCATCGGGTCTCCTAAAATATTCAATGGTCAAATGATGACATTGCTTAGGCCACGCCCCCTGACAACAGGAAGTGTCATGTTTTATTGTTAACAGTTGCTATGTTACTCCTCTGAGCTAATCAACATGAGACTGTGTTTAGAAACAGAAGACATGTTAGTGTGTTGTAGATTCCAGGCCGAACTGGATTCCATGTAGCAGTGCGGCGTGGTGACGTGGCGAAGTCACCTGAAACGCCGATGCCATATGTCCAGACTTCCATAGGATATTGACAAATTTAATGAAAAGTAACTTCAAATTACCTTAAAAGGAAAACAGTTTTAAAAGTCAAAAGGCTTATTTAATGCTGTGAGAACATCTCTTCTATTCGGCTACAAAATCAACTGGATTTGATGGAGCAGGGCAGCGTGGTGGCGTGGCGAAGTCACCTTAAACGCCGCTGCCATATGTCCAGACTTCCATAGGATATTGACAAATTTAATAAAAAGTAACTTAAAATTACCTTAAAAGGACAACATTTTTAAAAGTCAAAGGGCTTATTTAATGCTTTGAGAACATCTCTTCTATTCGGCTACACAATCAACCAAAACAGGATGATCTTTTAAGCTATAACACCATTTTTAAGATCTCAATACATAGATTTTAAGCTGGTGGGTCGCCACTGCCTCCGGTGGCCAAATGCATCTCTGCATCAACTCATCTGCACCAGGTTTTTTGCGAGTAGTGGGGGAGCGCTGCTCAATGCCTTCGTGTGTATTGCCCAGTGGACAGGCGGGGAAAATGCGTGATAGCTTCTGCCGTGGCTGGCAGCTGGCGGTGCGCGAACCCCTGCGGTGGCCAATAGGCCGGAGCTGAAATTTTTATGGAGCTTTAACTTGCTAAGAGTAATAACGTTAGATGATTTTATCTTTAAAATGAGATAACTGTCTCATAAAATGTGATAGTTTACTTGGTCTAAAGAGATGATTCAATTCAATGTTATTTATATAGTGCCAATTCATGAAATATGTCATCTCAAGGCACTTTACAAAGTCAAAATCAATCAGATTATACAGATTGGGTCAGATTATACACATTGGTCAAAAAATTCCTATATAAGGGAACCAGTTCATTGCATCAAAGTCTTGACAAGTAGCACTCTCTCTTGAAGAAGCGTAGAGCCATGGGGAGAGTCGTCTGCATTGTCCATGGCTTTGCAGCAATCCTACCTACTGAGCAAGCATGAAGCAACAGCGGGAAAAAAACTCCCCATTAACGGGAAGGAAAAACCTCCAGCAGAACCGGGCTCAATATGAACGGTCATCTGCCTCGACAGACTGGGGGTTACAGAAGACAGAGCAGAGACACAACAAGACAGACAAAAAAGCACAGAAGTTCTACATTAGATGGTAGTAGCGGGTGATCTGTCTTCCCCGGATGATGCCACAGCTAACAGAACGCCAGACCAGGTGTACCTACTATGAAGAAAAAAGAAAAATCAAAAAGTTAAAAGCTGAAATTACAACAGTCATTCAAAATTGAAGAACAATAGACCCTGATGTCCTGCAGTAGCCTAAACCTATAGCAGCATAACTATAGAGGTAGCTCAGGGTAACATGAGCCACTCTAGTTATAAGCTTTTTAAAAAAGGAAAGTCCAAAGAGCCAGCTTCTAGTGGAGAAGTTCAAGTATCTTGGGGTCTTGTTCACGAATGAGGGGAAGATGGAGCGGGAGATCGACAGGCGGATTGATGCGGCATCTGCTGTGAAGCGGGCGCTGTACCGGTCCGTTGTGGTGAAGAGAGAGCTGAGCCAAAAGGCCAAGCTCTCGATTTACCGGTCGATCTACGTTCCTACCCTCATCTATGGTCACGAGCTTTGGGTCGTGACCGAAAGAACGAGATCCCGGATACAAGCGGCCGAAATGAGTTTTCTCCATAGTGTGTGTGAGCTCTCCCTTAGAGATAAGGTGAGGAGCTCAGTCATCCGGGGAGGACTCAGAGTAGAGCCACTGCTTCTTCACGTCGAGAGGAGCCAGTTGAGGTGGCTCGGGCATCTGGTCAGGATGCCTCCTGGACGCCTCCCTGGTGAGGTGCTCCGGGCACGTCCCACCGGGAGGAGGCCCAGGGGAAGACCCAGGACACGCTGGAGGGACTATGTCTCTGCTGGCCTGGGAACGCCTTGGGATTCCTCCTGAGGAGCTGGCCCAAGTGGCTGGGGAGAGGGACGTCTGGGCCTCCTTTATAAAGCTGCTACCCCCGCGATATTGCTAAAGTGTTCCTTTAGCAATAGTCCAATTGCTAAAGTGTTACTTTTACATTACTTTTGGGTGTGTATCCACCAATTTAGATGTTAAACTTTCAAAAAAGCTGTCTTAATGCAAGAAACAAAACCCTTAGACACATGAAATAGCAAGTAACTTTAAAAAACTAAAATGGTTTTGTAACTTTTCACATTAAGCTGGATTAACAGCTAGTAAGATACCTTTGATTAAATTGGTATACTAAAGTTTAAACCAGGGGTGACAAAGCTACGGCCCGCGGGCCGAATCCAGCCCGCTGAACGATTTAGTCCAGTCCGGTGGCCAAATGCATTATCATTATTCAACGGCTGTATCTCCTCGCTGCATCGAGCGATCTGCACCAGATTTTTTGTGAGTCGTGGGGGAGCGCTGCCGAACACGTTCGTGTGAATCGCCCAGTGGACGGGCGGGCAAAATGCGTGACAGCATCTGCGGTGGCGGCCGGCCAGCGGTGCGCAAATCCCAGCGGTGGCCAATAGGCCAGAGCGGCGCTTTGCTGCGAGGGCCGATCATCACCGCTTGCGGTTTTAATTATTATTATTCTGCCCCCCTAAAGAGGGGCCTTTTTGGAGGCTTTATCATTTTCAAAAACTCACCAAACTTGGCGGATGCATGGTGACTATTTAAAAATTTTGTATTTTAAGGTCATCACAAAAATCTAAAGAAAAATGCCTCAACGGCGCCACCTAGAAATTTTCAAAGGACCCTTTGCTATTCACTTACTTCATCATAGAGACATGAACTTTAGTACAGTTGTAGAGCTCACCAAGATGCTCAGAATTTACAATTAATGTCATAGTGCAAGTATCACAGGAAGTTGACCATTGTAGATTGAAGGTCTGATTTTGACCAAATTTTTGACGTTTATAGCATTGGTATTTGATCGAACTCCTCCTAGAGATTTTGAGCGAGCGGCCTGAAACTCAGGCAGTCTGATCATAAGGCATGGCCAATTAAAAGTTATCAAAACGGTGAGTTTTTGAGCACGCTGAAGGGGCGTTAGCAGGGGTCAAAGTTCACCTATTCGCCACAAAAAATAAAAGTGTTATATCTCCTACACAGAAACACACAAGGGCACCAAACTTTCCGTCATTGATCATCATTGGATCTTCTACAATATCCAATAATCAAATGAGGACATAATTTAGGCCACGCCCCCTGACAACAGGAAGTGTCATGTTTTGCTGTAAACGGTTGCTATGTGTCCCTTCCAATGGGCTCACCACCTGTCGGAGGGGCCAAAGGGGTCGGGTGCATTGTGCAACGGGTAGCAGTAGAGGGCGGGGACCTTGGCGTTCCGATCCTCGGCTGCAGAAGCTGGCTCTTGGGACGTGGAATGTCACCTCTCTGGTGGGGAAGGAGCCTGAGCTTGTGCGTGAGGTTGAGAGGTTCCGAACTAGAGATAGTCGGACTCACCTCGACGCACCGCTCTGGCTCCGGAACCAGTCTCCTTGAGAGGGGCTGGACATTCTTCCACTCTGGAGTTGCCCATGGTGAGAGGCGCCGAGCTGAGGTTGGCATACTGGTTGCCCCCATCTCGGTGCCTGCACGTTGGGGTTTTCCCCGGTGAACGAGAGGGTGGCCTCCCTCCGCATCCGTGTGGGGGGACGGGTTCTGACTGTTGTATGCGCTTATGCGCCAAACAGCAGTTCAGATTACCCACCCTTTTTGGAGTCCTTGGAAGGGGTACTGGAGAGTGCCCCTCCTGGGGACTCCCTCGTTTTGCTGGGGGACTTCAACGCTCACGTGGGCAATGACAGTGGGACCTGGAGGGGCGTGGTTGGGAGGAATGGCCCACCTGATCTGAACTCGAGTGGTGTTTTGTTGTTGGACTTCTGTGCTCGTCATGGATTGTCCATCACAAACACCCTGTTCAAGCATAAGGGTGTCCATATGTGCTCTTGGCACCAGGACACCCTAGGTCACAGTTCAATGATCGACTTTGTTGTCGTTTCATCTGACCTGCGGCCGTATGTCTTGGACACTCGGGTGAAGAGAGGGGCGGAGCTCTCCACCGACCACTACCTGGTGGTGAGTTGGCTCCGATGGCGGGGGAGGAAGCCGGTCCGACCGGGCAGGCCCAAACGCACTGTGAGGGTTTGCTGGGAACGTCTGGCAGAGTCCCCTGTGAGGCGGAGCTTTAACTCCCACCTCCGGGAGAACTTTAAACACGTCCCAAGGGAGGCGGGGGACATTGAGTTTGAATGGACCATGTTCCACGCCTCTATTGTTGAGGCGGCTAGTTGGAGCTGTGGCCGCAAGGTTGTCGGTGCATGTCGCGGCGGCAACCCTCGAACCCGCTGGTGGACACCAGCGGTGAGGGAAGCCGTCAAGCTGAAGAAGGAGTCCTACCGGGCTTTTTTTGGCCTGTGGGACTCCGGAAGCAGCTGATGTGTACCGGCAGTCGAAGCGGCAGGCGGCTCGGCTGGTCGCCGAGGCAAAAACTCGGGCGTGGGAAGAGTTCGGAGAGGCCATGGAGAAAGACTTCCGTACGGCTTCGAAGCGATTCTGGTCCACTATCCGGCGTCTCAGGAGGGGGAAGCAGTGCAGTACCAACACCGTTTACAGTGGGGGTGGTGTGCTGCTGACCTCGACTCGGGACGTCGTGCGTCGGTGGGCGGAATACTTCGAAGACCTCCTTAATCCCACCAACACGTCTTCCATTGAGGAAGCAGAGCCTGAGGACTCTGGGTCGGGTTCTCCCATCTCTGGGGCTGAGGTTGCCGAGGTTGTTAAAAAGTTCCTCGGTGGCAAGGCCCCGGGGGTGGATGAGATTCGCCCTGAGTACCTTAAGGCTCTGGATGTTGTGGGGCTGTGTTGGTTAACGCGGCTCTGCAACATTGCGTGGACATCGGGGGCAGTTCCTCTGGATTGGCAGACTAGGGTGGTGGTCCCCCTATTTAAAAAGGGGGACCGGAGGGTGTGTTCCAACTACAGGGGAATCACACTCTTAAGCCTCCCTGGTAAGGTCTATTCAGGGGTTCTGGAAAGGAGGGTCCGTTGAATAGTCGAATCTCGGATTCAGGAAGAGCAGTGTGGTTTTCGTCCTGGCCGTGGAACACTGGACCAGCTCTATACCCTCAGCAGGATTCTGGAGGGGGCATGGGAGTTTGCCCAACCAGTCTACATGTGTTTTGTGGATCTGGAGAAGGCATTCGACCGTGTCCCCCGGGGGATCCTGTGGGGGGTACTCCGGGAGTATGGAGTACCGGACCCTTTAATAAGGGCTGTCAGGTCTCTGTACGACCGGTGTCAGAGTCTGGTCCGCATTGCCGGCAGTAAGTCGGACTCGTTTCCGGTGAGAGTTGGACTCCGCCAAGGTTGCCCTTTGTCACCGATTCTGTTCATAACTTTTATGGACAGAATTTCTAGGCGCAGCCAAGGTGTTGAGGGGATCCGTTTTGGTGGCCTTAGGATTGCGTCTCTGCTATTCGCGGATGACGTGGTCCTATTGGCTTCATCAGGGCGTGATCTACAGCTCTCACTGGAGCGGTTCGCAGCCGAGTGCGAAGCGGCCGGGATGAAAATCAGTGCCTCCAAATCCGAGACCATGGTCTTGAACCGGAAAAGGGTAGAGTGCCTTCTCCGGGTTGGGGAGGATGTCCTGCCCCTAGTGGAGGAGTTCAAGTATCTTGGGGTCTTGTTCATGAATGAGGGGAAGATGGAGCGGGAGATCGACAGGCGGATTGGTGCAGCGTCTGCTGTGAAGCGGGCGCTGTACCGATCCGTTGTGGTGAAGAGAGAGCTGAGCCAAAAGGCGAAGCTCTCGATTTACCGGTCGATCTACGTTCCTACCCTCATCTATGGTCACGAGCTTTGGGTCGTGACCGAAAGAACCCAAAAGAGCTTGTATCATCCCGGATACAAGCGGCCGAAATGAGTTTTCTCCGTAGTGTGTCTGTGCTCTCTCTTAGAGATAGGGTGAGGAGCTCAGTCATCCGGAGAGAATTCAGAGTAGAGCCACTGCTCCTTCACGTCGAGAGGAGCCAGTTGAGGTGGCTCGGGCATCTGGTTAGGATGCCTCCTGAACGTCTCCCTGTTGAGGTGTTCCGGCCACGTCCCACCGGGAGGAGGCCCAGGGGAAGACCCAGGACACGCTGGAGGGAGTATGTCTCTCGGCTGGCCTGGGAACGCCTTGGGATTCCCCCGGAGGAGCTGGCACAAGTGGCTCGGGGGAGGGACATCTGGGCCTCCCTACTGAAGCTGCTACCCCGCGACCCGACCCCAGATAAGCGGAAACGATGGATAGATGGATGGAAAAAGGAAAGTTTTAAGATTAGTCTTAAAAGTAGACAGGGTGTCTGCCTCACGAAACAAAACTGGGAGTTGGTTCCACAGGAGAAGAGCCTGATAGCTAAAGGATCTGCCTCCCATTCTGCTTTTTGAGACTTTAGATTGGTATACTAATGTTTAAAAAAGGGGTGTCAAACGTACGGCCCGCTGGCCCAATCCGGCCCGTCGAACGCTTAGTCCGGTCCGGTGGCCCAATGCATTTTCATTATTCAACGGCTGTATCTCCTCGCTGCATCGACCGATCTGCACCAGATCTTTTGTGAGTCGTCGGGGAGTGCTGCCCAAAGCGTTCGTGTAAATCACCCGGTGGACGGGCGGGAAAAATGCGTGACAACTTCTGCGGTGGCTGGCGACCGGCGGTGCGCGAGCCCCCGCGGTGGCCAATAGGCCAGAGCGGCACTTGGCTGCGAGGGCCGATCATCACCGCTTGCGGTTTTAATTATTATTATTATTAACAATAATAATAATAATAATAATAATGTCACTACAAGTAGATCCCATCTCTTGGCAAAGAATGTGGACTAACTGATTTTCTTGCAAAAGAACATGATAATACAATGAACAGAGCTGTGTGAGTGAGTGCAGTAGAGTGCAGTATCTGTAAAGTTTGGTTTACACTGAATTTTATATTGATGACGTCTTAATTTGGATTATTTTATTTTGTTACTTCAGATTACACAGTGACACTTTAAGTTTGATAAAACTCCAGCCTTATTTCTTTGATTGTAATTCAAACACTGTTCCTCAATTTCATAGGGAAATACTTTGCTTTTCACGAACCACTAATAGTCCATAGGGAGTTGAAACATGTTACATGTTAGAAGAAACATGTTATTTTTGTGCTGATTTCAAAGGGACCTAAGTTTAATAAAGCATAAGCTTTACTTTATGTTGATAGTATATGAGTATGATAGTATTGTAAAAACAGTAAAGTTAAATTATTTTTATGCAGCAATTCAAGCATCAGAGTTATAAGAGCTGTTTTTACTTTTTATTTGAGATAGAGATTGTTTTCCAAATTAATGAAAAGCATGTTTGAACTAGCAATGTCTCCTCTCTTTCAGTGCCAGAATCTTACCTAAGTTTAACCCAAGACAGTCACAATGATGTATCAAATGTCTGCCTGTTTCATTCTTTCGGTTTTAACATTACTATACAAGACATAATTGTTTTTTGAAACAACGTACACTGAACCGAACCAAAAACCGTGACCATACCGTACAGAGCATACAGACCATACAGACCGTGATACGAAACTGAACCATGGATTTTGGAAACCATTTCACCTCTAGATTGCATCAAACCACCTGCAAACCAAGATGTACATATAAGGGACTAATGAAGGAAATAAAGAGACATTTGGCAGAATGTGAGTCTTTTGTTCTTCTGAGAGCTTCCAGTTAGATTTGTTTGTGCAACAGCAATACATATGGAAGAAAAATATACCATCATTTGGACACATCTTAACACTGATTCAGACAGTGATGTTGATTGTGTATTGCCAGCTTGTATATTAGCCCTTTGATTCTGCATCTCTGCCTGCCACAGATTGAATGACCTTTCCTGATCTTTTTGTCATGTCTGCTAAGTAGATTGGATGGTAACTCCACGTGCCATTACTTTATTCAGATTGTTACTGAATGAGGAAAAAACAGTGTGTGGCTTTGTGTGTGTGTGTGTGGTTGCATTGCTATTTGTTACCGTCATTGGTTCAATTGAAGCCTCATCTCCATATAGTTTGTATGCAATTACATCTGAGCAGCGTGGTGAGTGCCTCTATATGATTGTGTTTGGAAACAACTTGCTGTGTTGTGTGTGTTCATGTGTCTGGGGTAATTCATGGTCAATTTGTGAGCTTGTATGACTTTATGCAAACATTTCTGAAAGCCTGATGGTAGTGTGTGTATGAGCAGTAGGTTGTGTTAGAATAAAGCCATTTATGATAAAAGCAGGTGCGTGGATAATTTGTGATGACAAGATTTGCATTTGCGTATTCAAAGTATGTCTTTGCATCTATAATACACATGGAGCTTATGGTTTGGTGGTGTTGAGTTTCTGGAATACAATTTTTTGTAACACAAGAGACCAGACAGCAGGACGAGCTTGCAGTGTTCCTCTAGTGGACTGCCATCCCCTTGCAGGGCTTTAAAAGTAATTGTCCCATACATATCTCAGTATCTGCAGTAAACATCAAATCTCTCTGCTACTTTTTTAAGTAGAGAAAGTTTGTCTAAATTTTTCTTTGAATCTAATCATCTAGTCATATTGTAATCTCCTCTTGTCATGATTTGTCTTTGGATGAACCCGAACACAGCACGCACACGCAGAGCTGTTTTTAAGAGAGTTTATTGCAAGCAGTGAATACTGACAACATGATGAACCAGAGTCTGTAACCAGGCGGAGATGAAGGATGCAGGAGCTGACTGGCAGGCAGGTACAGAGCGGAGTAATAGTCCATGAACGAGCTAGGCAACAGAGTCCGCAGCCAGCAAAGAGTTAACCAGAGCTCAGCAGCAGGACTGTCAGCATGGCAGGGAATGAGTTCTTCAAGGCCAGAATAACAGCAGGATTAGTAGCAGGACAGGGTGGATACTTGAAGACCGGAACCATAGCAGGATAACAACTAATCCAGGTGAATACTTGCAGATGAGTCAACACGGTCCAGAAACTCAGCCTGAGATGCAGAGGGGAGACAAGTGGATCCAGAAGCCATCAGAGATACAAATCAAAACACTAAGGTAGTGATGGGTCGGGCAACACCGATGCGTCGGCGCATGCGTCGGTCTCATAGAGCGAAACCCGTGTCGATGTGTGTATCGCTACGGAAAAGTCACGTGACCGATACAGGAACTGTTTCGAACTGATTAACAAGCCAAACTGTGTTTATAAGGAAGCACATCTGTCAATGGGATGCATCTGCCAAAACAATCTTGCGTGTTTTGTGAATATACAACAAAAATTATGGAGCTTCCTCAACCAAAAAGAAAGGTTTCTGCTGTGTGGGACCACTTTGATGTAATTTCGGAAAATAAGGTATTTGTTTTAATTTCCTTGTTTCATCCTGTTCTTCTCAGAGTTTCCACTTGATTTTCTGAATAGAAATTCATTTCAAAGTGACCTTTAGTTAACTGTTTGTGTTATTTTCTGCAGGTTAAATGCCGCAATTGCCAACAGAACTTGCATATTTGAAAAACAGCACCTCCTCAATGCTGAGGCATTATAGGGCCAAACATGAGAACGAAATCCATGATACAGCCATGATAAACTCAGGTATACAGGTATTTTACAACTTACTGACTTTGTTTTATTGATAATTCCGATTAATTTATACTTTCTCATTTTTAACCATCAAGCTTCCAGGAAGCAGATGCTGGATGAGGCTGTGCTTAATTTCATTGCAAAGGACTGCCAGCCCCTCGCTGTTGTGGAGAATGAAGGGTTCAGGGAGCTGGTTCAGCTCCTTGAGCCCTCATATGTTTTGCCAACCACAAAGGTTTGTGTAGAAATTATCTAAAGTGGTAGTTTATTTATCAAATTTATTTTAAATATATTGATTTTCTCCTGGTTTGACTTGGTGTGGTTTTCAGACCATCAAACAAATGTTGGCTAAAAAGTACGAGGAGGAACAGGAACGAGTGAAAATGGAAGTACAGCAGGCTGTGGCAGTCAGTATAACCGCTGACATGTGGACATCTGTGAACATGGAGGCTTACTTGGCTCTAACCTGTCACTACATTAATGAAAATTTGCAGCTGTGTACATCTGTGCTAGGTGTGCAATACTTTACACAAAGTCACACTGCTGACAATTTGGCCCAAGTAAAAAGATGGACTGGTACAAACAAAGTAAAGTGTCTTGTGGCCGAAGCAGCACCAAACATGATTGCATGTGCTAGACAGCTCCAAATTCGGCACTCAATTTGCATTGCATAGTCTCAATTTATTAGTTAGAAAATCATGTGATCAGATCCCCACTCTTACATCCATCAGACACAAAGCCAGGCACATTGTCACATACTTCAGATCAAGCACTACAGCCAAGGAGAAGCTTGCTCAAGTGCAGCAACAGATGGGGCAACCAACCCTGAAACTTATCAATGAGGTGCCAACACGCCGGAACAGCACGTATGAAATGCTGTCAAGGCTGCATGATGAGAAGGAAGCAGTGTGGGTATCTCTGGCCTCTCTAAAAACAGATTTGACTCAACTCACAGCTGATGAGTTTACCATCATAGGAGAAACACTACTTGTGCTTGCTCCTTTCCATCAAGCTACAGTGGAGTTGTCTGCAGAGAGGCGAGTGTCAGGATCAAAGGTCATCCCAACGATGAAAATGCTCCATATGGCACTTGAGCATAATGCTTCAACCTTGCGACACCTACATGAACACCTGAAGCGTCGAGTTACAGACACTGCTTCCAAACTGGAGTCATTAAGTGTGTTGACCCTGGCAACACTTCTAGACCCCAGATTTAAATCACTTGGGTTCCACAGTTCCTCTTAGTGCAATGAGGCCCTCAGCAGACTGCGGACAGAATGTGCCTCAATAGTTGGAGGCTCAAATGAGCCCCAGCCGGGAACATCTTCACAACAGCTGTCTGCCCCCACTTCAGGCATGATATTGAGCATTATTTCTTTGTTGTTTGTAAATCATGTACTAAAATGGCAATTTGTTTTTTTTTTTTTGTTTTTTTTTTAGATAACCTTTGGTAATATTTTGATCTCGAAGTGGGGAGGCAGACCAAAAGTGCCACAGCTGATGCCATCCATGAGGTGCATAGATACATGGCAGAGGGCAATATTGCGAGGTCCCAGGATCCACTTATATATTGGAAAAACCAAAAGAGAGTTTATCCAAACCTCCTCCGCCTGGCCTTAAAATTTTTGTGCACTCCAGCTTCATCTGTGCCATGTGAGCGGGTGTTTTCCACAGTTGGAGAACTAATATAAAAAAAGCTGAATTTCAAAACGTTGCAACAACTTATTTTTTTGAATAAAAATTTGTAAAAAAAAACCCAGTGAACAAGCATCTTCATTCACAACATGTTTACTTAGAGGTTATTACATTATGATACAGGTTCTCATTATTTAGTGACTGCATCTAAAATATCAAAGATGTTTTAATAATATTACAATGCACCATACAATGAATTACATCATATTAGTGTATATAATAGGTCATCAAATCAGTGTCAGTTAACTCTGTCAACTAGGTTGCCTGTAGGGATTTTTAATGTCCAGCAGGTGTCAGTATTCAGTGACACAGTATCGACACAGTATTAATACAGTTTGGTAATGTGTCGAAACGTTTCATGACGCCTCATCAACCCATCACTACACTAAGGCAAAAAACAAATGGTCAGAAGGTGCAAACCAGGCAGACAGGCGAGGAGTAGGTGTTGAATGATGACGGACCGACAGGGAAGTGAGAAAAGAGGGAGGCTTAAATAAGGAAGCTGGCAGGTGAAAGGAGTCTGACTGATTGATTAACTACCCACAGGTGTGACTGAGTGTATGAGGAGTGAAGTGAAGGCTGAGTGAGAAGGGGAACAGAAAACTAACCATAAATAAAGTCAAACCATTATTAAAACCCAAACGAGGAAAACTGAAAACTAATGGTAAACAAAGCCGAATCAAAACTAAACCATGACACCTCTACTCTGCTCTTTGAAATCACTGTATCTGTGTTTCTCAAACGTTTTCCATTAGATAATCTTTCAGGGTAAAGGTCTTGAATTTAATATACAGAGTTCTACATAGGTGTCCTCTCATGGAGCCATCTCTCTTTTATCTTTGGCCAAGGCCTTGGATGCTGAAGACATTACAAACTATGAATTACATATTTTTACTTTCTTCTGGACAGGGATCTTAAGCTTTTTCCTGAGATATCTGCCAGTCTGAGGTCACAATCATATACACAGCCTGGCCAAAAGAAAAACGTTGCCACCTGGATTTATCTAAGCAAATAGGTTTGAGCCTCCCATTGGTTAATTACTGCATGGGCGATTATGTTTCAGCTGGAAACAAGTTATTTAACCCCAACTGGGGCAATGCATTTCTTCTCATTTCTTAAACAACCATGTCAAACGACACAACCCGTGGTTGTGGAAAAGATGTCATTCTATTTCATAAGGGTCAAATCCTTGGCATGTATCAAGCAGAGAAAACATCTGAGCAGATTACAGAAACTACCGAAATTGTGTTAAGAACCGTCCAACACTGTTAAAAACTAGATGGACAGTGGGGACCCATTGTCTTCCAAGAAAAAAATGTGGCCGGAAAAAAACTCGTGAATGATTGTGATCACTGATCACTTAAATGTTTGGTGAAATCAAATCACAGAAAAACAACAGTAGAACTCTAAGCTATGTTTAATAGTCAAAGTTAAAGTATTTCCACACACACAATGCCAAGGGAACTCAAGGGATTGGGACTGGACAGCTGTGTAACCTTCAGAAAACCACAATCAGTGAGGCTAATTGGAAAAAAGGCTTCAATTTGCCAGGGAGCATAAAGATTGGACTTTGGAGCAATGGCGGAAGGTCATATGATCTGATGAGTCCAGATTTACCATGTTCCAGACTGATGGGCACATCAGGTTAAGAAGAGAGGCAGGTGAAGTGATGCACTCACCATTCCTAGTGCCTAGTGTACAAGCCTTTGGGGGCAGTGCAATGATCTGGGGTTGTTGCAGTTGGTCAGGTCAAGGTTCAGCAACAGTGTGTGCTCAATGAATGAGGTCAGCTGACTACCTGAATATAGGGTAGTTCACTGCTATTGTTTTCATCCGGGTTTTTCGTGCATGCGTGCCGGACTGGTAGGCAAAAGACGAACACAATGGCGGACACAAACAGAGAAACTAATGAGTTCTCCACGTATTTTTCTTCTTTAGATAATGTATCACAAGATCGTTTTAAGAGTAAGTTGATGGTTGATGGTATCAGATTGCCAGATCCACACAGCAAAAGCCTGAAGGGACGGAGCGAGTCTGTGAAATGCTGGCCAAGTGTTCCGAACGGCAACATACAGCTGTCTTATAAACACGGCAGGCCAGTACAGACGAGAGAACATGAAAGCCATGAAATCACTGGACGGCTACAATTATTTTATATCGGGGAAAAAGGCTCCAGCAACGCCCGCGACGCCATGAGGGATTAAGCAGGTCAGAAAATGGATGGATGGATGGATGGATGGATGATGGATTGATGGATGGATGGATGGATGGATGGATGGATGGATGGATGGATGGATGGATGGATGGATGGATGGATGGAGGGATGTTCAGACATATTTGTGTAACAGCACAAAGCGGCGTCGGACACAGACCGCGTCTCAGCAGAGAGGAAGACCCGCCCGGTAGGTTAAAAAACATTGTTTACTACGGATTATTTTGGTGTTTTTGTCTTGTTAAACTGGGTGGGGGTGTCGGCGACATTGCAGCGTAAACACAGAAGTACTAGCGCCCGTGAACGGGGGCGTAATGGAGCCGGAGAAGTGGCTGCTACAGCAGCAGCAGCCGCTTCTCCGGCCCGTGTAGCGATAGCCACCTCCCCTCTGCCGCTAAGTAGAACAATGACTAGAGCAGAATTAAGTTGTATTTACCGGAGATGAAGTGTAGACTGCAAATTCTGTCGTGGTATGATGGCTCCCCCAGTCCATTGGGAGTGTCTGCCTGCGCTCTTTTCATTGAAATTATCCATTTCTTTCTTTGTCCTTCCTCCTTCAGTAAACGACAGAAACGTACATCCAACGATTTGGAATGCCTCTGTGTGCAACCGGGAGCACAACAAGTCGTAGGCATTGTTTAGATTCCAAAAATAAACGAACTAAAAGTATGCTCTAAATCACCCGTTTTGTCATGTAGTAGACGACTACCCGCGGGACCCGGATATAGCACTGACGTCACGCGTGAACTACCCTATACTGAATGACCAGGTTACTCCATCAATGGATTTTTTTCTTCCCTAATGTGATGGTCATATTCCAAGATGATAATGCGAGGATTCATTGGACTCGAATTGTGAAAGAGTGGTTCAGGGAGTATGAGACATCATTTTCACACATGGTTTGGCCACCACAGAGTCCAGACCTTCCCCATTAAGAATCTTTGGGAAGTGCTGGAGAAGGCTTTGCGCATTAGGCAGAATGTACCATAATCAATGCAAAATCTTGGTGAAAAGTGAATGAAGCACTGGGTGGAAAAAAATTCTTATGACATTGCAGAAGCATATAGAAAGGTGGTTCAATGACATATTAAAGTGTGTGGCTTTTATTGGGAGGCAACTTTTTTTTTTTTTTGCCCAGGACTGTTTTGAGCACTCTGACTGGGACATGTATGTTCAAAGCTGCAGCATCATATGGCAACAAGATCAACATTGATGAGTATGCCATGACTGTGTCTGCCTATAGGCCCGTTTACACTACACTTTTTTAACCGAGCCGAGACCAGTCCGAGCTCGGTGACCGAGATAACTCTTGTGTGTAAATGGTCAGCAGACTGAACCGGACCGCGCTAAACATAACCGGACCGCGCTAACAGCAGACCAGTTCCCTAGTAGGTCTCGGACTGTTTTTTTTAATCCCGGTTACCTGATAACGAAGAGCGCATGAGCAGACCGCGTCATCCCCTTACAGTCAGCTGACTGTCTGCGGTTTTTCCGGCGTGTCTGGCTGCACGTCCCGATTCACACTCCATTCAGACAAATTTCAGACATTCCTAATAATACTAGCTTCCTTACCATGCCACATGATTTCCAGAGATGATTCTGCTTAGCAGTGTGATGAACCTCAGTGTCTGTTGTTGTTTCCTGCATCTGTAAATCCTTATTAGACGTTGGTTTGTCTGATCCATGTCCCAAAAGCCGACTCTATGTCTAACCATAACATCCTGAATGTTACGGGCGCCGCCATTTTGATTTGCTGGTCCAGCCTTCAATTCCAGAGAGCGGTAGTACCACAGATCGCTACTAGGTGGTGCGAGGTGCAACCAAGGAACCGAGATCAGCGAGATAACTCTTGTGTGTAAACGGCCGTCTTATCTCGGTTAACTGATCCAAGCTCGGACTGGTCTCGGCATGGCTCGGTTTTTAGGTGTAGTGTAAACGGGCCTAATATCAACAACTGCATTGAGGACGTCAGCGCCACAAAGAATATCATCACCCGAGCTAACAAATGACCCTGGATTACTGAGGAAGTCCGTCAAACGCTAAGCGCACGGAACTCAGTGTTCAAGTCTGGCGACAAGGAGGCACTGAGGACATCGAGAGCCAACTTGAACCATGCCATCAGGTTAGCGAAGCAGAGCCACAGTAAAAAAATCCTGGATCTTCTCCACAATGGCAGCAACACCAGGAACATGTGGCAAGGCATACAGGCGAACACACCCTCCCCCCGGTGGGTGAAGTTCATGCTGACTTCCTTAACGGACTAAATAACTTCTTTGGGAGGTTTGAGGCACTAACGTAATGAATATTCATCAAAGTAGTGTGACTTGTAGGGGCATGGAGTCCTTAGACTGATTTGTCTCCTTTTAGATTGAAAGGCCCCTAATAGTTTGGCATTATGCAGCAGATGATCCACAGTTGATTGACAGAACCTACCATAGGAAGAGGAACAAGCCCATCTTAGATATGATACTCTTTGGCCCTCCCTACTAAAATCCTAAAACAAGCAATAGCCTCATCTATCACCATGAAATTTCCTCCATGCTGATATTGTTACACACTGATCTAAGTTATTTAATGTTTAATAAATATCTTTCTGTCTCTTAGGTATTGTCCGGTGAACATCAGCTCAAGGGCAGATATTAGAAGAATAGTTGAAAGGAATTATTTGAGCACTGGCATTCTCTTAACAGCAAACTCTCAACACATATAGAATAAATGAGTGACAATTTCTCTTCAAGTTCAAGAATTTCACTATCACTATAGAATGCAGTTTATCTGAATTAACACTACATTTCCGTCAACAAGGGTAGTGAAACTTAACTAAAACTAATAAGCAAATTGAGAAGCCAAGGAACTATGTACACACAAAGAAACAAAAAGACAAAATAAAATGGATGATTGCCATCATCAGAATAATTCAGTGAATCTACAGAGGGGTTCACTACAGATCTAATTTTAAGAACCAAAGTTCATCTTAAAGAATGTAGAATGATGTTAAATTAGCTTCACTAATTTAGACAACATTTGGTATGTGTTCACAATGAAAATTATTTGATAAAAATAACATTTTAAGAATGATTTGCTCAGTAAAATCTGTACATAAGGATGGTTGATTTCATTAATGCGATTACTCCTCTGGGAACTAAGGGTTGCTGTAGCGATCAGTCACTAAATGGGTTAATCCTAAAGTTATACAAAAACACCACTACATAGACATTAATGTTACATATTAATGCGGTAATAATACTCATAGCAGTGTCGAACGATGGTGGAGCAAAACGAAACAAGCCTTATGTTTGAAATGAACTGTAGTTGAGTGGTAGAACTAATGTTAATAGCTTGGGAAGCTAATAGGATTATGCTAGCGGACAGTGTGCGAAATACCTGTCAATGTTTGGGGGGGTCCTCATCTCCCGATTGTTGCGCAATACCGATCTAAATTTTCTCAATATGCAGTAGGCCTATAACATTATAATGTCAAAACCAAAGCCAGCTTTAATGTCAATTCTTCACATTCACCAGACATACAAGGATTCGAGAGGATGTTTCTCATTCACCAACAGTGAAACAGATAAAGTGCACAGGCACAACAGATAAGATCAGTCCCTAATACTAAAATTTAAACATTTTTAGTATTAATTGTTGTCAACGTTACGTCTTTCTTCTGTTTTGCACGCGCACATGGCTAATTTGCATACGCAAACAGGATTGGCTGGTTCCACTTGGCAAAAAACAGAACATATTTGTGAGAAAAAAATTGAATTGAATACTGGACATGTTGAGTTAAAAAACATTTTAGTGACCATTAGTGAGAAAAAATATTTGATTTAAATTTTTTTTGACAATTTAGGACCCCCTTTAAATTTTGCTTTTGAGGCTTTCAGGGGGTCTCATGGGTTAATCGGGGGGGGGGTCGAGCCCCCCCAGGACCCCCCATATTTCGCACTCTGCTAGCGGACATTCAGCGATAATTTAAAAAAGCTTCAAACTCAATTTTAATCGTAATGGGTGGACCGAAAAACACACACTTTAATGAAGTTTGTTATAATCGTAAAAAACTCATATTATCGGCAACACTTGGTTTCAAAATGCTATCGGGAGCTATGTCTGTTAGTTCCATGTGTTTTACAAACACAGTGAAAATGCATTAAGTAAACCAGAGGTCACAGATTAGCGGACCAGGGTCCGGATCCAGACCCACCTGCTGTCTAATCCGGACCCAACCTGATTTAAAACATTTATATATTTAGGCGCCCGCCTATGCATTGAAAATGCATGGCGGAGGCCTTATGTTATGCACCTAATAAGGGTTTCTTTATTATTATTAGGCGCCCGCCTATGCATTGAAAATGCATGGCGGAGGCCTTATGTTATGCACCTAATAAGGATTTCTTTATTAGGCGCCCGCCTATGCATTGAAAATGCATGGCGGAGGCCTTATGCTATGCACCTAATAAGGGTTTCTTTATTATTATTAGGCGCCCGCCTATGCATTGAAAATGCATGGCGGAGGCCTTATGCTATGCACCTAATAAGGGTTTCTTTATTAGGCGCCCGCCTATGCATTGAAAATGCATGGCGGAGGCCTTATGCTATGCACCTAATAAGGGTTTCTTTATTATTATTATTATTATTATTATTATTAGGCGCCCGCCTATGCATTGAAAATGCATGGCGGAGGCCTTATGTTATGCACCTAATAAGGGTTTCTTTATTATTATTATTATAGTACCGTTAATACAGCCCGAACCGTAGGCTGTACCCCCACAAACTATATATCAAAATGTGCGTCTCTTGCATTGAAAATGCATGGCGGAGGCCTTATGTTATGCACCTAATAAGGGTTTCTTTATTATTAGGCGCCCGCCTATGCATTGAAAATGCATGGCGGAGGCCTTATGTTATGCACCTAATAAGGGTTTCTTTATTATTTATTAGGCGCCCGCCTATGCATTGAAAATGCATGGCGGAGGCCTTATGCTATGCACCTAATAAGGGTTTCTTTATTATTATTATTATAGTACCGTTAATACAGCCCGAACCGTAGGCTGTACCCCCACAAACTATATATCAAAATGTGCGTCTCGACGCCGCGATCAGGGCTTTTTGTACTTGACGCCGTTTTGACTTACAGTTGGAACAGAATTCGCAAAAAACACTTCTTAACACAATTGACCTCTCAATAATGCTCGGCTGAGCACGACACTGGTGTTTTGGTCGAGTGGGTTAGGTGTCGGGCTGCAAAGCAGAAGATCGTAGGTTCGACTCCAGGCTGTGCCAATTTCAGAGAATTACATTTTCACCCAATATTTCATTTCCCTTTGGCTTTAAAAAACGATTTTTTTCATTTAAATCATTAGCCAGATTAATTTATTCAGCATATATCTTAAATATACCAAATACAATATTTCATTTCCCTTTGGCTTTAAAAAAAACGATTTTTTCATTTAAATCAATAGCCAGATTAATTTATCCAGCATATATCTTAAATATACCAAATACAATATTTCATTTCCCTTTGGCTTTGAAAAACGATTTTTTTCATTTAAATCAATAGCCAGATTAATTTATCCAGCATATATCTTAAATATACCAAATAGTACAATAAAACAATCAAATTCATCACAATCTCTTTAATCTTACATATGAAAAGTTATCCCTCGAGCCCTGACGTCAAAAATACGCCGCACAGTGCTGGGGTATCGTTAGTGTGTTCAGCTTGAATCAGCAGGTTAGGGTAGCAGGTCGACCGCCCCAAGATGGCGGCCGTATTCAAATTCATCACAATCTCTTTAATCTTACATATGAAAAGTTATCCCTCGAGCCCTGACGTCAATAGTCCGTCGATTTAAACAAAAATACGCCGCACAGTGCCGGGGTATGGTTAGTGTGTTCAGCTTGAATCAGCAAGTTGGGGTAGCAGGTGGACCGCCCCAAGATGGCGGCCGTAATTCGAGGGGCGCTGTGTATTATTCAGAGCAGACAAGCAGTACTCTTTCAGTTCCGGGTCAGAGGTGAGCTCCTCCATCTTGTGGCTTGCTGTGCTGTGCTGTGCTGCCGTTTTTCCTAAATTACTGAAGGATATTGTTGAATGAAGTCCAATTTACCCAGACGAAGGGTGTTCCATTGGGTGTTTTCCTTGCAACTACGTGACGGTGAGTCGTTTATTTAATGTCGGTTTTATATTATGGTAGAAATGCGGTGGCTAGGCTACACGGCACTGAGGGATGGAAGAGCTGCGTGAAGCTGACACCCCACCCACAGAAAAAACTCCGTTAAATAGACGGAATGGTTAGTGCTTCGCTTGTGCAGGTTTGTGCCGTTAAAATTAGCGTTGGTGCTGTTTTGGTTTTGAAGATATTAAAGAATATTTGTTAAGGTCATCCAGAATTCACCATCTCCCCATTTTGCTTCGAATCCGATCACACTGGGCTACTTTTTTTAGTGCTTCGTTTATGCAGGTTTGTGCCGTTAAAATTATCGTTTGTGCTGCTTTGGTTTCGGAGATATTATGAATTTTAATTTCAACCGATGACGTCATCCCAGCCCGCCGCTTCAAAATAAAGTGCTACGGTAAATCATATGTTATTGCCGTCACTGGAAAAAACGTAAGTCTTTTTAATATATTTCTACTGATAAATCAGTAACATTACTATGAAGTTGTGTCATCTACCGAGCCTCCCCCCCTACAGCATTCTTATAAAATGATTTATATATTCCTGCTTATTGGCAAAGATCTCTTGGGACACATGTTTTTTTTTTTTTTTTTTAGTTTCCTGACTGAGGGGAGAGGCTGAAACAGTCTCTGTGCAGGATGGCTGGCGTCCTTAATGATGTTCCTCATTTGTGTAAAAAGATGTGGTCAGATCTACCTTTTGGTCTCAACACTTATCTCAAGAAAGCAGTTATTAATTTTATATTTTTCTTTTATCATGCAAGTTGTTTTAGCTGCTATTGTAAAATGTGCGTTATATTGTTTTGTACTTTATTCCTGAATAGATATTGCGGTTTATTTTGTCTCATTTAAAGAACTTTACTTTAGATAGCAATGTCAAGTGACATTGCCAAAAAAGGCATTTCATTTATTAGAATGTTCAACTGTTCTCATAAAGTCTATTTTTCCTAATCAGAAGGGTTTATTCTTCTTTGAGAGTATAATGTTTATAACATTTTCAAACAATAACTTGGTTATAGTTGATCTTAGTAGTCATAGTTCATTACTCCTCTGAATTAATTAGAATAGCAAACCTTTATTGCTCTACAATAGGGAGATTTGGGGGTGTCTGCACCTAACAAAAGGGCAATTAAAGTATACAGGCTTATATAACGCAGAAAACATACCCAAACTAAAATCAATAACAGAAAAACTGCAAAAAATAAATCACACTGGTCAGCCTATAAAGCATAACAACATTAAAATTCATAATATCTCCGAAACCATAGTAGCACAAACGTTAATTTTAACGGCACAAAGATGCACAAACACAGCACTAAAGAAGTTGACCACTCATTTTGCAGCGGCGACCTGTGGTGACGTCACCGGCCGGAATTAAAACTTATATTATCTGCGAAACCAAAGCAGCATAAACGCTAATTTTAACGGCACAAATTTGCACAAACGAAGCACTAAAGAAGTTGACCAGCTTGGTTGGATTCAAAGCAAAATGATGGGATGGTGAACTCTAGATGAACTTAACAAATATTCTTTAATATCTTCAAAACCAAAACAGCACAAACGCTAATTTTAACGGCACAAATGTGCACAAACCAAGCACTAACCATTCCGTCTATTTAACTGAGTTTGTTCTGTGAGTGGGGTGTCAGCATCTGACACATGGCCTTTGGTGAGCTTTGGTGACATTAAGTATTGGCACCCTTTTTGAGGAACTTCCCAGTACAGGATTTGGAACAAACTAACAGAGTACAATCACCCGGTGATACTGGACACAACCATAGACATATATAAAGAGTAGACCCCGCATCGACCGCTCTCGCCTATAGGCGCTGACGAGATTTAGGGGCGCCATCTTGGGGCAGTCGACAACTCCGCTCAGTCTAATGTGTTAACCAGGTGCAGAATCAATTTTAATCAACTATAACTCGTTTAATGTTGAACTAATTTTCACATTTGTTTAGCTTAAAACTTTAAAACTATAGCTATTATAACAAATGGTCCAGTGCGTTTAAATAATCTTAGTGGGGTTAAAAGTAATAGAATATTCTGACATGATGTATGTATGTTTCAAAACACAGCCACGCACACATTTTTTATAATTTTTTTATTGCTATATAAACAAACACATTTGTACATGTACATATGTACATATACTTCCCAAAAAGAACCCGTGATGGGCGAAATCTGTAAAGTAGTAACCTTTATTTTTTTTACAATTATTATATATAATTAAATACACTATAGTATATTGAAACCATAGAACAAAACCTTTTTACCGGCCCAAGCATTTGTTTAACAAATGAAAGTACTATATAAACGTTTTTTTTAAATTATTATTTACAAATAAGCTGTAAAATAATAATTTTAATCAATACGAACTGAAGGCTTCAAATTGCGGAGATCAGCGTGGCCCACCGCGACCCGAGTCATTGGATTAGAACGGGAGAAAATTAAAAATTATTATAAAAAAAATACAAAGTACAGTAGGACAAATAGTGACTCGTGTGTATTTCACTGCTCTTTTGACTGAGGCGCTGCATCCGTGACTCCGCTCTGTAGCGTTTTTTTCTTCTAAAGCCCACGGTGCAGGTGAGTTTTTTTTTTTTCGGTAGAAGAACACATTTTTATCGGTAGTTGTCACTCTTTTTTCAAAAAAGATTCTTATAAACCGACACGCCACCTGATGAGAACTGTAATGAACGGCTCATCAATGCAAATCCGTGAAGCAGCGAGACCGTGAAAGGTGAACCGCAATATAGCGAGGGTTCACTATATATATATATATATATATATATATATATATATATATATGCTGTTTATTCACTAATGTCTAACAACAACTTTTTCTCCTAGTATTAGAAAACTTACATTCTGATCAAAAATATAAACAATGTCTTTTCATCTTGCTTGTGAAAAGTTATCCCTCGTGCCCTCACATAAATAATCCCTCGATTTAAACAAAAATGAGCCGCACAGTGCTGAGGCATCATTAGTGTGTCAGCTTGAATCAGCAGGATTAGGTATCAAGTTGACCGCCCCAAGGTGGCGCCCGTAATTCCTGCGCAGCGACAGTCAATGCGGGGTCTACTCTTATATTATGTCTATGGACACAACCATGTTAGCGGCTAACACTTAGCATGTTGCTAACCGGAAGTAGCTCTAGGAAGGTCTCACCAACTTCTGCTTCACAGAGTTTGTACTTCCTTTAGTAGTTTGTAATGCCTTTAACATTTTTATTCACATATTTCATTTTTTCATGTTACATTGAAGTATTTAATCTTGTTTTAATAACACCAATTTTCCATGCTGCTTGGATGCAGACCTTCTCCTGTCGACTGTTTTTTTTGGGGAGGCTTAGTTGCTAAAGGAGGCCGATCTGACACATGGCCTTTGGTGAGCTTTGGTGACATTAAGTATTGGCACCCTTTTTGAGGAACTTCCCAGTACAGGATTTGGACCAAACTAACAGAGTACAATCACCCGGTGATACTGGACACAACCATGTTAGCAGCTAACGCTTAACATGTTGCTAACCGAAGGTAGCTCTAGGAAGGTCTCACCAATTTCTGCTTCGCAGAGTTTGTACTTCCTTTAGTAGTTTGTAATGCCTTTAACATTTTTATTCACATATTTCATTTTTTCATGTTACATTGAAGTATTTAATCATGTTTTAATAACACCAATTTTCCATGCTGCTTGAATGCAGACCTTCTCCTGTCGGCTGGTTTTGACGAAGACAAATCCTTTTCACACTCAGAAGATTTGATTTAAAATCCCCAAGCGATAAAAGCCTACGACCAAGGAACTCGGAAGCTTTGCCTTTGACGGTTACGCGCACCACCAGGCGGGCGCCTTCTTCAACTTCTTCAGAAGTTGAACGTTTCTAGTTATTATTATTATTATTATAGTACCGTTAATACAGCCCGAACCGTAGGCTGTACCCCCACAAACTATATATCAAAACGTGCGTCTCGACGCCGCGATCAGGGCTTTTTGTACTTGACGCCGTTTTGACTTACAGTTGGAACAGAATTCGCAAAAAACACTTCTTAACACAATTGACCTCTCAATAATGCTCGGCGGAGCACGACACTGGTGTTTTGGTAGAGTGGGTTAGGTGTCGGGCTGCAAAGCAGAAGATCGTAGGTTCGACTCCAAGCTGTGCCAATTTGAGAGAATTACATTTTCACCCAATATTTCATTTCCCTTTGGCTTTAAAAAACGATTTTTTCATTTAAATCATTAGCCAGATTAATTTATTCAGCATATATCTTAAATATACCAAATACAATATTTCATTTCCCTTTGGCTTTAAAAAACGATTTTTTCATTTAAATCAATAGCCAGATTAATTTATCCAGCATATATCTTAAATATACCAAATACAATATTTCATTTCCCTTTGGCTTTAAAAAACGATTTTTTTTCATTTAAATCAATAGCCAGATTAATTTATCCAGCATATATCTTAAATATACCAAATAGTACAATAAGACAATCAAATTCATCACAATCTCTTTAATCTTACAAATGAAAAGTTATCCCTCGAGCCCTGACGTCAATAGTCCGTCGATTTAAACAAAAATACGCCGCACAGTGCTGGGGTATCGTTAGTGTGTTCAGCTTGAATCAGCAGGTTAGGGTAGCAGGTCGACCGCCCCAAGATGGCGGCCGTATTCAGGTTCATCACAATCTCTTTAATCTTACATATGAAAAGTTATCCCTCGAGCCCTGACGTCAATAGTCCGTCGATTTAAACAAAAATACGCCGCACAGTGCCGGGGTATGGTTAGTGTGTTCAGTTTGAATCAGCAGGTTAGGGTAGCAGGTGGACCGCCCCAAGATGGCGGCCGTAATTCGAGGGGCGCTGTGTATTATTCAGAGCAGACAAGCAGTACTCTTTCAGTTCCGGGTCAGAGGTGAACTCCTCCATCTTGTGGCTTGCTGTGCTGTGCTGTGCTGTGCTGTGCTGCCGTTTTTCCTAAATTACTGAAGGATATTGTTGAATGAAGTCCAATTTACCCAGACGAAGGGTGTTCCATTGGGTGTTTTCCTTGCAACTACGTGACGGTGAGTCGTTTATTTAATGTCGGTTTTATATTATGGTAGAAATGCGGTGGCTAGGCTACACATAGACATAATATAAGAGTAGACGCGTCATAGGGCGCAGTTTCGCACGTCAACGTCACCGCCATATTGTATGTGGCAGAAAAAAAGTTGAGTTCTGTTATTGTGAACGTGAATCAGAAAAGATGCCTCATTCCTGTGCTGCAATAAATACACACACAGACACACAGGGATGTATATATATATATATATATATATATATATATATATATATATATATATATATTTGTGTGTGTACGTGTTATGAATATAAGGATAAATTTGTTAAATCTAAACTTTGTGGTCTTCATTATTTCATAAAACCGTCACATGTGAACCTTTAGGAACAGACATTTTGGCCGAGTATTAAAGAGGTAAAATTAATAATATAAGGAAAAAAAGTCCTAGGTCAATAAAGTCAAAATAAACAAACAAACACAAAAGTGATAATGTTATGATAAAAACATCATATTATGAGAATTAAGGGGGAACATTTCCAGAATAATCACAGTTTGCAGAACTATTTCACTCCTGGAGTAATAGGGCCAGGTTAGATTATTTTAAATATTTTTATTCTTTAGGAGAATAAATTCGGGAGAATGAAGCTAAAGGGATACGAAAATAAACTTGTAATATTAAAAAAATACTACGAATACAAAGTATATTCAGAGATTAAAGTCCCTCTGATACTGTTTAAGTGACTGAGTAACTGCAGATTTGCCACATTTAAGATGGCGGACGCTCTGACGCATCGCAGCATAGGCAGAACCCGCCCAATGACGCGTCTACTCTTATATTATGTCTATGAGGCTACACGGCACTGAGGGATGGAAGAGCTGCATGAAGCTGACACCCCACCCACAGAAATAACTCCGTTAAATAGACGGAATGGTTAGTGCTTCGCTTGTGCAGGTTTGTGCCGTTAAAATTAGCGTTTGTGCTGTTTTGGTTTTGAAGATATTAAAGAATATTTGTTAAGGTCATCCAGAATTCACCATCTCCCCAATTTGCTTCGAATCCGATCAAACTGGGCTACTTTTTTTAGTGCTTCGTTTGTGCAGGTTTGTGCCGTTAAAATTATCGTTTGTGCTGCTTTGGTTTCGGAGATATTATGAATTTTAATTTCAACCGATGACGTCATCCCAGCCCGCCGCTTCAAAATAAAGTGCTACGGTAAATCATATGTTATTGCCGTCACTGGAAAAAACGTAAGTCTTTTTAATATATTTCGACTGATAAATCAGTAACATTACTATGAAGTTGTGTCATCTACCGAGCCTCCCCCCCTACAGCATTCTTATAAAATGATTTATATATTCCTGCTTATTGGCAAAGATCTCTTGGGACACATGTTTTTGTTTGTTTTTTTTAGTTTCCTGACTGAGGGGAGAGGCTGAAACAGTCTCTGTGCAGGATGGCTGGCGTCCTTAATGATGTTCCTCATTTGTGTAAAAAGATGTTGTCAGATCTACCTTTTGGTCTCAACACTTTTCTCAAGAAAGCAGTTATTAATTTTATATTTTTCTTTTATCATGCAAGTTGTTTTAGCTGCTATTGTAAAATGTGTGTTATATTGTTTTGTACTTTATTCCTGAATAAATATTGCGATTTATTTTGTCTCATTTAAAGAACTTTACTTTAGATAGCAATGTCAAGTGACATTGCCAAAAAAGGCATTTCATTTATTAGAATGTTCAACTGTTTTCATAAAGTCTATTTTTCCTAATCAGAAGGGTTTATTCTTCTTCGAGAGTATAATGTTTATAACATTTTCAAACAATAACTTGGTTATAGTTGATCTTAGTAGTCATAGTTCATTACTCCTCTGAATTAATTAGAATAGCAAACCTTTATTGCTCTACAATAGGGAGATTTGGGGGTGTCTCCACCTAACAAAAGGGCAATTAAAGTATACAGGCTTATATAACGCAGAAAACATACCCAAACTAAAATCAATAACAGAAAAACTGCAAAAAATAAATCACACTGGTCAGCCTATAAAGTATAACAACATTAAAATTCATAATATCTCCGAAACCATAGTAGCACAAACGTTAATTTTAACGGCACAAAGATGCACAAACACAGCACTAAAGAAGTTGACCACTCTGGTTTGCTTTGGCTCCAGCTCGGCACCAGCAAAGGAATAACAATGTAGCGCTTTATTTTGCAGCAGCGACCTGTGGTGACGTCACCGGCCGGAATTAAAACTTATATTATCTGCGAAACCAAAGCAGCATAAACGCAAATTTTAACGGCACAAACCTGCACAAACGAAGCACTAAAGAAGTTGACCAGCTTGGTTGGATTCAAAGCAAAATGATGGGATGGTGAACTCTAGATGAACTTAACAAATATTCTTTAATATCTTCAAAACCAAAACAGCACAAACGCTAATTTTAACGGCACAAATGTGCACAAACCAAGCACTAACCATTCCGTCTATTTAACTGAGTTTTTTCTGTGAGTGGGGTGTCAGCATCTGACACATGGCCTTTGGTGAGCTTTGGTGACATTAAGTATTGGCACCCTTTTTGAGGAACTTCCCAGTACAGGATTTGGACCAAACTAACAGAGTACAATCACCCGGTGATACTGGACACAACCATAGACATATATAAAGAGTAGACCCCGCATCGACCGCTCTCGCCTATAGGCGCTGACGAGATTTAGGGGCGCCATCTTGGGGCGGTCGACAACTCCGCTCAGTCTAATGTGTTAACCAGGTGCAGAATCAATTTTAATCAACTATAACTCGTTTAATGTTGAACTAATTTTCACATTTGTTTAGCTTAAAACTTTAAAACTATAGCTATTATAACAAATGGTCCAGTGCGTTTAAATAATCTTAGTGGGGTTAAAAGTAATAGAATATTCTGACATGATGTATGTATGTTTCAAAACACAGCCACGCACACATTTTTTATAATTTTTTTATTTCTATATAAACAAACACATTTGTACATGTACATATGTACATATACTTCCCAAAAAGAACCCGTGATGGCCGAAATCTGTAAAGTAGTAACCTTTATTTTTTTTACAATTATTATATACAATTAAATACACTATAGTATATTGAAACCATAGAACAAAACCTTTTTACCGGCCCAAGCATTTGTTTAACAAATGAAAGTACTATATAAACGTTTTTTTTTAAATTATTATTTACAAATAAGCTGTAAAATAATAATTTTAATCAATACGAACTGAAGGCTTCAAATTGCGGAGATCAGCGTGGCCCACCGCGACCCGAGTCATTGGATTAGAACGGGAGAAAATTAAAAATTATTATAAAAAAAATACAAAGTACAGTAGGACAAATAGTGACTCGTGTGTATTTCACTGCTCTTTTGACTGAGGCGCTGCATCCGTGACTCCGCTCTGTAGCGTTTTTTTCTTCTAAAGCCCACGGTGCAGGTGAGTTTTTTTTTTTTCGGTAGAAGAACACATTTTTATCGGTAGTTGTCACTCTTTTTTCAAAAAAGATTCTTATAAACCGACACGCCACCTGATGAGAACTGTAATGAACCGCTCATCAATGCAAATCCGTGAAGCAGCGAGACCGTGAAAGGTGAACCGCAATATAGCGAGGGTTCACTATATATATATATATATATATATATATATATATATATATATATGCTGTTTATTCACTAATGTCTAACAACAACTTTTTCTCCTAGTATTAGAAAACTTACATTCTGATCAAAAATATAAACAATGTCTTTTCATCTTGCTTGTGAAAAGTTATCCCTCGTGCCCTCACATAAATAATCCCTCGATTTAAACAAAAATGAGCCGCACAGTGCTGAGGCATCATTAGTGTGTCAGCTTGAATCAGCAGGATTAGGTATCAAGTTGACCGCCCCAAGGTGGCGCCCGTAATTCCTGCGCAGCGACAGTCAATGCGGGGTCTACTCTTATATTATGTCTATGGACACAACCATGTTAGCGGCTAACACTTAGCATGTTGCTAACCGGAAGTAGCTCTAGGAAGGTCTCACCAACTTCTGCTTCACAGAGTTTGTACTTCCTTTAGTAGTTTGTAATGCCTTTAACATTTTTATTCACATATTTCATTTTTTCATGTTACATTGAAGTATTTAATCTTGTTTTAATAACACCAATTTTCCATGCTGCTTGGATGCAGACCTTCTCCTGTCGACTGTTTTTTTTGGGGAGGCTTAGTTGCTAAAGGAGGCCGATCTGACACATGGCCTTTGGTGAGCTTTGGTGACATTAAGTATTGGCACCCTTTTTGAGGAACTTCCCAGTACAGGATTTGGACCAAACTAACAGAGTACAATCACCCGGTGATACTGGACACAACCATGTTAGCAGCTAACGCTTAACATGTTGCTAACCGAAGGTAGCTCTAGGAAGGTCTCACCAATTTCTGCTTCGCAGAGTTTGTACTTCCTTTAGTAGTTTGTAATGCCTTTAACATTTTTATTCACATATTTCATTTTTTCATGTTACATTGAAGTATTTAATCATGTTTTAATAACACCAATTTTCCATGCTGCTTGAATGCAGACCTTCTCCTGTCGGCTGGTTTTGACGAAGACAAATCCTTTTCACACTCAGAAGATTTGATTTAAAATCCCCAAGCGATAAAAGCCTACGACCAAGGAACTCGGAAGCTTTGCCTTTGACGGTTACGCGCACCACCAGGCGGGCGCCTTCTTCAACTTCTTCAGAAGTTGAACGTTTCTAGTTATTATTATTATTATTATAGTACCGTCAATACAGCCCGAACCGTAGGCTGTACCCCCACAAACTATATATCAAAACGTGCGTCTCGACGCCGCGATCAGGGCTTTTTGTACTTGACGCCGTTTTGACTTACAGTTGGAACAGAATTCGCAAAAAACACTTCTTAACACAATTGACCTCTCAATAATGCTCGGCTGAGCACGACACTGGTGTTTTGGTCGAGTGGGTTAGGTGTCGGGCTGCAAAGCAGAAGATCGTAGGTTCGACTCCAAGCTGTGCCAATTTCAGAGAATTACATTTTCACTCAATATTTCATTTCCCTTTGGCTTTAGAAAACGATTTTTTCATTTAAATCATTAGCCAGATTAATTTATTCAGCATATATCTTAAATATACCAAATACAATATTTCATTTCCCTTTGGCTTTAAAAAACGATTTTTTCATTTAAATCAATAGCCAGATTAATTTATCCAGCATATATCTTAAATATACCAAATACAATATTTCATTTCCCTTTGGCTTTAAAAAACGATTTTTTTCATTTAAATCAATAGCCAGATTAATTTATCCAGCATATATCTTAAATATACCAAATAGTACAATAAAACAATCAAATTCATCACAATCTCTTTAATCTTACATATGAAAAGTTATCCCTCGAGCCCTGACGTCAATAGTCCATCGATTTAAACAAAAATACGCCGCACAGTGCTGGGGTATCGTTAGTGTGTTCAGCTTGAATCAGCAGGTTAGGGTAGCAGGTCGACCGCCCCAAGATGGCGGCCGTATTCAAATTCATCACAATCTCTTTAATCTTACACATGAAAAGTTATCCCTCGAGCCCTGACGTCAATAGTCCGTCGATTTAAACAAAAATACGCCGCACAGTGCCGGGGTATGGTTAGTGTGTTCAGCTTGAATCAGCAGGTTAGGGTAGCAGGTGGACCGCCCCAAGATGGCGGCCGTAATTCGAGGGGCGCTGTGTATTATTCAGAGCAGACAAGCAGTACTCTTTGAGTTCCGGGTCAGAGGTGAACTCCTCCATCTTGTGGCTTGCTGTGCTGTGCTGTGCTGCCGTTTTTCCTAAATTACTGAAGGATATTGTTGAATGAAGTCCAATTTACCCAGACGAAGGGTGTTCCATTGGGTGTTTTCCTTGCAACTACGTGACGGTGAGTCGTTTATTTAATGTCGGTTTTATATTATGGTAGAAATTCGGTGGCTAGGCTACACGGCACTGAGGGATGGAAGAGCTGCATGAAGCTGACACCCCACCCACAGAAAAAACTCCGTTAAATAGACGGAATGGTTAGTGCTTCGCTTGTGCAGGTTTGTGCCGTTAAAATTAGCGTTTGTGCTGTTTTGGTTTTGAAGATATTAAAGAATATTTGTTAAGGTCATCCAGAATTCACCATCTCCCCATTTTGCTTCGAATCCGATCAAACTGGGCTACTTTTTTTAGTGCTTCGTTTGTGCAGGTTTGTGCCGTTAAAATTATCGTTTGTGCTGCTTTGGTTTCGGAGATATTATGAATTTTAATTTCAACCGATGACGTCATCCCAGCCCGCCGCTTCAAAATAAAGTGCTACGGTAAATCATATGTTATTGCCGTCACTGGAAAAAACGTAAGTCTTTTTAATATATTTCTACTGATAAATCAGTAACATTACTATGAAGTTGTGTCATCTACCGAGCCTCCCCCCCTACAGCATTCTTATAAAATGATTTATATATTCCTGCTTATTGGCAAAGATCTCTTGGGACACATGTTTTTGTTTGTTTTTTTTAGTTTCCTGACTGAGGGGAGAGGCTGAAACAGTCTCTGTGCAGGATGGCTGGCGTCCTTAATGATGTTCCTCATTTGTGTAAAAAGATGTGGTCAGATCTACCTTTTGGTCTCAACACTTTTCTCAAGAATGCAGTTATTAATTTTATATTTTTCTTTTATCATGCAAGTTGTTTTAGCTGCTATTGTAAAATGTGTGTTATATTGTTTTGTACTTTATTCCTGAATAGATATTGCGATTTATTTTGTCTCATTTAAAGAACTTTACTTTAGATAGCAATGTCAAGTGACATTGCCAAAAAAGGCATTTCATTTATTAGAATGTTCAACTGTTTTCATAAAGTCTATTTTTCCTAATCAGAAGGGTTTATTCTTCTTCGAGAGTATAATGTTTATAACATTTTCAAACAATAACTTGGTTGTAGTTGATCTTAGTAGTCATAGTTCATTACTCCTCTGAATTAATTAGAATAGCAAACCTTTATTGCTCTACAATAGGGAGATTTGGGGGTGTCTGCACCTAACAAAAGGGCAATTAAAGTATACAGGCTTATATAACACAGAAAACATACCCAAACTAAAATCAATAACAGAAAAACTGCAAAAAATAAATCACACTGGTCAGCCTATAAAGTATAACAACACTGTAAGGAACGATCTCCTAAAACGTTCCTTTGTCCACCTAAGCTAAACCTTTAATTAGGCTGAAGGACCATTCCACTTTTTATTGGCTTTATGCATGAAGTGGGAAATATTGTTCAACTATGAATATATTGACTGAGATCAGCGTGGCCCACCGCGACCCGAGTCATTGGATTAGAACGGGAGAAAATAAAAAATTATTATAAAAAATACAAAGTACAGTAGGACAAATAGTGACTCGTGTGTATTTCACTGCTCTTTTGACTGAGGCGCTGCATCCGTGACTCCGCTCTGTAGCGTTTTTTTTTTCTAAAGCCCGCGGTGCAGGTGAGTTTTTTTTTTGGGAGAAGAACACATTTTTATCGGTAGTTGTCACTCTTTTTTTCAAAAAAGATTCTTATAAACCGACACGCCACCTGATGAGAACTGTAATGAACGGCTCATCAATGCAAATCCGTGAAGCAGCGAGACCGTGAAAGGTGAACCGCAATATAGCGAGGGTTCACTATATATATATATATATATATATATATATATATATATATATGCTGTTTATTCACTAATGTCTAACAACAACTTTGTATCTCCTAGTATTAGAAAACTTACATTCTGATCAAAAATATAAACAATGTCTTTTCATCTTGCTTGTGAAAAGTTATCCCTCGAGCCCTGACATAAATAATCCCTCGATTTAAACAAAATTGAGCCGCACAGTGCTGAGGCATCATTAGTGTGTCAGCTTGAATCAGCAGGATTAGGTATCAAGTCGACCGCCCCAAGGTGGCGCCCGTAATTCCTGCGCAGCGACAGTCAATGCGGGGTCTACTCTTATATTATGTCTATGGACACAACCATGTTAGCGGCTAACGCTTAGCATGTTGCTAACCGGAAGTAGCTCTAGGAAGGTCTCACCAACTTCTGCTTCACAGAGTTTGTACTTCCTTTAGTAGTTTGTAATGCCTTTAACATTTTTATTCACGTATTTCATTTTTTCATGTTACATTGAAGTATTTAATCATGTTTTAATAACACCAATTTTCCATGCTGCTTGGATGCAGACCTTCTCCTATCGACTGTTTTTTTTGGGGAGGCTTAGTTGCTAAAGGAGGCCGATCTGACACATGGCCTTTGGTGAGCTTTGGTGACATTAAGTATTGGCACCCTTTTTGAGGAACTTCCCAGTACAGGATTTGGACCAAACTAACAGAGTACAATCACCCGGTGATACTGGACACAACCATGTTAGCAGCTAACGCTTAACATGTTGCTAACCGGAAGTAGCTCTAGGAAGGTCTCACCAACTTCTGCTTCACAGAGTTTGTACTTCCTTTAGTAGTTTGTAATGCCTTTATCATTTTTATTCACATATTTCATTTTTTCATGCTACATTGAAGTATTTAATCATGTTTTAATAACACCAATTTTCCATGCTGCTTGGATGCAGACCTTCTCCTGTCGGCTGGTTTTGACTAAGACAAATCCTTTTCACACTCAGAAGATTTGATTTAAAATCCCCAAGTGATAAAAGCCTACGACCAAGGAACTCGGAAGCTTTGCCTTTGACGGTTACGCGCACCACCAGGCGGGCGCCTTCTTCAACTTCTTCAGAAGTTGAACGTTTCTAGTTATTATTATTATTATAGTACCGTTAATACAGCCCGAACCGTAGGGTCTACCCCCACATACTATATATCGAAATGTTGGTCTCGACGCCGCGATCAGGGCTTTTTGTACTTGACGCCGTTTCGGCTTACGGTTGGAACAAAATTCACAAAAAACCACTTCTTCAACACAAAATTCACCAAAAACCACTTCTTCAACACAGTTGACCTTTCAAAAATGCGCGGCTGAGCACGGCACTGGTGTTGTGGGGGAGTGGGTTAGGTGTTGGGCTGCAAAGCAGAAGATCATAGGTTCGACTCCAAGCTGTGCCAATTTCAGAGAATTACATTTTCACCCAATATTTAATTTCCCTTTGGCTTTAAAAAACGATTTTTTTTTTCACATTAGCCAGATTAATTTATCCAGCATATATCTTAAATATACCAAATACTACAATAAAACATAATCAAATTCATCAGTAGAATAAGGAGGAACAAACGTTATTGATTTTAAAGTAATTAATGTCGTGATTAAATTAAAATGGCTGCAGACTTTTATTAAAAATTAAAAGAATTTATGGTTTATTTTCCCTTCACAACTTTAAAAAAAAATTGGAGGAAGGAATTTCTCTTAAGATGTAACTTTGATCCGGCAAAATTACCGATTAAATTGTCAGACTACCACAGAAGCATTCCAAAAATATGTTAAAAGTTTTCATGTCTTGATTAAGTTACTGGAAAATAACCGTAAATTAACAAAATAAATTTGATTTGTAACAAATGGGGACCACGGGCAGTTTGTTTTGGATGGATTTGCCTTATGATGACGTCATCGGGAAGCGCCCGAGTCGATCTGACCAGCCGAGTTGGAGCCGTTTTACACAGCTGATCATCAACAATTTTTTCGGATTTCCAGAGGACTTCACCATTGACATTCGCAGGAGCTATTGCTGAAGCAACAAAGCCCACGTACATGGCCATTGGATGTTCCAACACAACTGGTAAAATTGGAAAAAACATTGCTTATTTCAACTTTCCATGAGCTAACCGGGCTCGTAGCTGGATTGCCATCTTGAAGAGAGCTGGCCAGAGAGAAAACATGTCATATGCAGTGACCATTTCGAAGAAGAATGTTTTGAACATGACATGAGAGCAAGGATTTTCGGTAAGTTATTTTTAAATTTTTACATTAGAATTTGCAGGGATTTTACCGACCAGAGGGGCGGAGGGATACCACATGTGATGTGATATCCCTCCGCCCCAGCATGTGCTGAAAGCTTTTATATTTTAATATTTATAGAATAATTACCACCTGGGGGGGCAAATATATAACTTAAGTCACTTCAGCGACAGCGATCTCTCCTCCGCTGTGTGTGTGTGTGTGTGTGTGTGTGTCTGTCGGCAAATCCGTGCTGCGCGGAGCGCGCCGCGAACACACACACACACACACATTGAGCGCGCAGCGAGACAGGTATTAAGCGTTTAAACACATAAACCTACAAATACTGCATAAACTTTACTAAAAAATGTTGCGTTTCGAAACGGTCGCAAGCGCATGCGCACTGTAGCTCACAGCCGGACTGCTTTTGCTCCGAGTCCGACTAAAGACGTTACAAGATTACGCAGAGCAAGAGGTGGTCCCGACGACAGTCATTCTTCAGCTAAGTTATTATTGCGCTGCTTTAAAACATAGAGGTATTTGAAATAAACAAACAACGCTTGGTCTTGGGGGGAATAAAAGCCAGGCGCCCCGCGGTCTTTATAATATGGTGGTTGGGAGGGGGGGACTGCAGTTTAGCATAGTAGCATATGAAGTCGGAACCAATCTGAGCGCGCAGCGAGACAGGTATTCAGCGTTTAAACATCACATGCGCGCTCAACTTTCAAACTGTGCTCAAACACTACCCTCGCGCTCGGCTCTGTTTGCTCGTGTGCGCAACCTTCTCTCCTTCCAGGCTAAACGCCAGGTGTGCGCTCGATCGTTTGTTAATCCGTTTGCTTGGTTCTGTCTCACTGATTTCGATTATACACTGGAGTGCGGATTTTGCCGAAAAACTGAAGTCCCTGGCCGCCATCTTTCTAGTCCCTACTCTCACAGAATCCCATAGGATTTGGCCGCCATCTTGCTATTCCCTACTCTCTGGTGAGGCTTAGTTGCTAAAGGAGGCCGATCTGACACATGGCCTTTGGTGAGCTTTGGTGACATTAAGTATTGGCACTAGGGTTGGGTATTGTTAGGAACCTCACGATTCGATTCGATTTCGATTATTGCTGTTGCGATTCGATTCGATATTGATTTAAAGTTGTGAAGACACAAATGATTTTATATAATGTTGACATTTTTAAAATATTTATTTTCATACAAACTTCTGTAACATCACATTTCTGAGCAAAGAAACAAACTTGTTAATGCAATGTGCTTAAAGTAGAAAACTGTTCTTAATAAACAATAAAAAATAAAGTGCATGTAAAATAAAATTAGGCATAGCTTATCTCTTGAAAGTCTAATATAAATAAAAATGCATTTCAATAACATCTGTGCATATGTGTGCAGATTTAAACACAAATCATAGGGTTGTATTCAACTGAATTACACTGAATAAGTTTAGTGCTTATAAACATTCTTAGCTTTTCAATATGTAGTGATTAACCTCTAATTTTTAAACATATCTTAAACTGAACTATAGTACTGTAGCCAGAAATAAAGAATTGTACTGTAACAGTACAGTTCTTCATTTCTGGTTACAGACTAAGTAGGCACGTGGAGATTCTTGTTTAGAAAAAGCAGCTGATCCACATGCTCAGGCTTCAATGCACTTCTCTGGGCTGTGACTATGTCACCTACTGTGGAAAAGATCCTTTCAGCAGGTACACTACTGCCTGGGATGCAAAGGTACCTTTTAGCTTGGCATGACAACAAAGGGTATTCCCCCTCGTGCTCTCTCCACCAGTTGAGTGGATTTGTTGAGAGTGGCAGTGGTTGTACCCCTTTGTAATGCACCACCTCATCCAATGCCTTGGTATCTGTGGTTCTGGACACTGCTACTGGAGTTGTATATGCGCTTCCAAAAAGATCAGCCAGAGCACAATAATAATAATAATAATTGAACTTTATTGATCTCACAATGGAGAAATTCACTTCTGCATCTTAACCCATCCCCTTGGGGAGCAGTGGGCTGCCACTGTGCGGCGCCTGGGGAGCAATCGAGTCCCTTGCTTTCTTCGGTGATGGTCCAGAAGGGTCATCAACCGGTGATACTGGACACAACCATGTTAGCGGCTAACGCTTAGCATGTTGCTAACCGGAAGTAGCTCTAGGAAGGTCTCACCAACTTCTGCTTCACAGAGTTTGTACTTCCTTTAGTAGTTTGTAATGCCTTTAACATTTTTATTCACATATTTCATTTTTTCATGCTACATTGAAGTATTTAATCATGTTTTAATAACACCAATTTTCCATGCTGCTTGGATGCAGACCTTCTCCTGTCGGCTGGTTTTGACGAGGACAAATCCTTTTCACACTCAGAAGATTTGATTTAAAATCCCCAAGTGATAAAAGCCTACGACCTAGGAACTCGGAAGCTTTGCCTTTGACGGTTACGCGCACCACCAGGCGGGCGCCTTCTTCAACTTCTTCAGAAGTTGAACGTTTCTAGTTAGGCGCCCGCCTATGCATTGAAAATGCATGGCGGAGGCCTTATGTTATGCACCTAATAAGGATTTCTTTATTATTATTATTCCTTCCGTCACCGTTAATACAGCTCGAACTGTAGGCTGTACCCCCACAAACTATATATCAAAACGTGCGTCTCGACGCCGCGATCAGGGCTTTTTGTACTTGACGCCGTTTCGACTTACAGTTGGAACAAAATTCGCAAAAAACACTTCTTAATACAATTGACCTCTCAATAATGCTCGGCTTAGCACGACACTGGTGTTTTGGTCGAGTGGGTTAGGTGTCGGGCTGCAAAGCAGAAGATCGAAAGTTCGAATCCAAGCTGTGCCAATTTTAGAGAATTACATTTTCACCCAATATATAATTTCCCTTTGGGTTTAAAAATCGATTTTTTAATTTAAATCAATACAGTTCACCTCATGCCTTTAACTTTTTTTATTCACATATTTTATTTTTTCATGCTACATTGAAGTATTTAATCATGTTTTAATAACACCAATTTTCCATGCTGCTTCGATGCAGACCTTCTCCTGTCGGCTGTTGGCTCATTAGCAGCCTCATTTGTTGTGGTCTGTTGTCATTCACACAGAACAATAAACCGTGCCAGCCAACATGAGTTTTACAAACGGCAAAGCTTTGTCTTAAGCAGAAACGTGCCTCTACTCCGCGCTGCGTTCTCAGACCAGTGTGATGCGTTCGCGAGCGTCAGAAAGCTATGGTGCATTCAGGAGCATGGGACATTTCTAATTTACAATAATTTTTTTTTTACAAGTAACAATTAAATAACTTGAACAACTGGTATAAATGAATGATGATAAAGGAATTTATTTAACATGTTTTGGGACAGTTTGTATTCAGACGTTTTAAGAAAACATTAAAGTATTTTATGTATTGTTTATTAATTTATTTTATATTATACTTAATCTCCTCCTTTTCCTGTATAATCCTGCCTCAAGCATTTCGCTGGCTCTCCTTATTATTGTAAACTTTGTAATGTAACGAGAGTTCAGGGACATCCTACAATCAGGCTTAGGCTACTGGAGGACATCAGGGCCAGTTTTTCTCACTCTACTGATTTCTACTGTTCTCCAGTTTTGCATTGCATTGCATTGAAATGAAAGTCACATTTCCTGCCACAGTTGTTTGCTGCTTCTCCACCGAAGCCAGGCCTGCAAGCTCTCCACCATCAGCCATCACTTATCAGTTACCCTCCTTCACTGCCATGAATTTTAGTCATACTCAAAAACTGCTAGTTGAAAGAATAATTAATTTCATTATTATTTTCTGTTTAAATATCCAGTCATATTCACTGAATTAGAACATCTTTTTAGAATGTTTTTTAGTCTGAAAATGACAAGTACCTTTTGAAATTAACCTTAATGCAGGTACCAAACTTGTCCTTAAACCACAATAATTGTATTTATTTTACTACTATAATGTACTATTTTAATCTTAAATCTTATTTTTATTAGTTGGGATAGCTGCCAGCACAACACTGCATTATGTCCTCGTGACAGAAATCATCGCTAGAAAAATGCATTATCATCATTCAACAATGATTACTGAAAAAGACGTACTTTGTTCCTGCAGTTCCTATACTGTCCACGAGTGGCGCTGTGAGCAGACAACAAGCAGTACTCTTTGAGTTCCGGGTCAGAGGTGAACTCCTCCGTCTTGTGGCTGCTATTGCTTGCTGTGCTGTGCTGCCGTTTTTCCTAAATTACTGAAGGATATTGTTGAATCAAGTCCAATTTACCCAGACGAAGGGTGTTCCATTGGGTGTTTTCCTTGCAAATACGTGATGGTGAGTCGTTTATTTAATGTCGGTTTTATATTTTGGTAGAAATGCGGTGGCTAGGCTACGCCCTGAGCTATATGCTACACGTATTGGCATCTTAAAAATGGTCTTATAAGCTTAAAAGATCATTCTACTATTGTTGACTTTGTGGCCGAATACAACATATGTTCTCAAAGCGTTACATAAGCCCTTTGATTTTTCAACATTTTTCAACGGTGGCTAGGCTGCACGCCACTGAGCTATATGCTACATGTGAAAGCCTAACAGCAGCGCGATCTCTCCTCCGCTGCAGGTAAACAGCCGGGTGAAGCTGACACCCCACCCACAGAAAAAACTCTGTTAAATAGACGGAATGGTTAGTGCTTCGTTTGTGCAGGTTTGTGCCATTAAAATTAGCGTTTGTGCTGTTTTGGTTTTGAAGATATTAAAGAATATTTGTTAAGGTCATCATCTCCCCATTTTGCTTCGAATCCGATCAAACTGGGCTACTTTTTTTAGTGCTTCGTTTGTGCAGGTTTGTGCCATTAAAATTATCGTTTCTGCTGCTTTGGTTTCGGAGATATTATGAATTTTAATTTCAACCGATGACGTCATCCCAGCCCGCCGCTTCAAAATAAAGTGCTACGGTAAATCATATGTTATTGTCGTCACTGGAAAAAACGTAAGTCCTTTTAATATATTTCTACTGATAAATCAGTAACATTACTATGAAGTTGTGTCATCTACCGAGCCTCCCCCCACCCCACCCCCCCTACAGCATTCTTATAAAATGATTTATATATTCCTGCTTATAGGGCTTGGTCGTCATGACGTATTACTTTGTGTGGCCGCCATATTGAAAGCCTCCGCGGCTCCGCCCCCGCTACTCAGACTACTGCCTATGACTACCGCGTACTGTACTCCCTCTCTCAGCCGTGTTTTAATTTGATTAATTTTACCGTAACTTCATTTCAACCATGGTAAACCGTTGCTGTGTTGTGGGCTGTAACAGCGCAACACATGATCGCCGTGGGAAAAACATAGAAAATGGGTTCACTTTCCACCGCTTTCCTGCCTGGAGGCGCAACCACGGGAGAGACAGCAAGCGCAATGGAGTTGTCGGCTCGCTTGGATCGCGGCTTTAAGACTACCGATCATAACTTTCCACAGTATCCCGATGTCAATGAGAGTGTGTTCCCTGCATTTTCATTCTGGTAAGTTAAAGATGCACGGTTTTATTTAATAGCCTACAGTTTCTTTCCTTCAGCCGCAACACCACATACATGCACATAAATAATAAAACGGCAGCGGGAAAAGGCTCAAATACGTGAGAAACCCGTAGGGTTTAGGGAGGGCTGGCAGTTAACGTTACTAACTAAACCTTTGAAACACATAGCAGCTCGTTAAAAGTACATTACATGCGTCAGTGGTTGTTAGCACTGACGGTTAGCAGGTGCCAGAGCGCGTCTGAGCACAGCTTACCTTTGTACGAATCACTGTGTTCCCACAGTTTGCTGGCTTT
This sequence comes from Fundulus heteroclitus, assembly GCF_011125445.2. Taxonomy (NCBI): domain Eukaryota; kingdom Metazoa; phylum Chordata; class Actinopteri; order Cyprinodontiformes; family Fundulidae; genus Fundulus; species Fundulus heteroclitus. Next base: position 120,129 of record NW_023396559.1, on the reverse strand, counting down.
ATGATCTGCAGCTCCTGAACCCATCCATCCGTAAACTGCACATGAGACTCCAAGGACTTGTAGCTTTGGAACTGTTATGAAGTATAGGCGCTCACATCGCAAACAAGGTAGCCGAAGACGTCCGATATGCAAAACAGTGGCAACAAGTGGTCATCGGCGCTCTATAATAATGCTGATTTTGTCAACATACCGGTCCCTGATTTCTCTATTTAATGTGTCCCGGTAAATTTCAGATCCTTTTCGGGATTTTAACATATTTTTTATATCTATTCTTTCTCAACTCTACTTCTACGTCTCTTCGTTCAACAACGTTATGTCAGAGGTATTTTAACGTTGCGTTGCTGTCAATATGGCCGCCACGTCCCACAATGCAACGTGGATCCCGAGCCCTATTGGCAAAGATCTCTTGGGACACATGTTTTTGTTTGTTTTTTAGTTTCCTGACTGAGGGGAGAGGCTAGAACAGTCTCTGTGCAGGATGGCTGGCGTCCTTAATGATGTTCCTCATTTGTGTAAAAAGATGTGGTCAGATCTACCGTTTGGTCTCAACACTTTTCTCAAGAAAGCAGTTATTAATTTTATATTTTTCTTTTATCATGCAAGTTGTTTTAGCTGCTATTGTAAAATGTGTGTTATATTGTTTTGTACTTTATTCCTGAATAAATATTGCGATTTATTTTGTCTCATTTAAAGAACTTTACTTTAGATAGCAATGTCAAGTGACATTGCCAAAAAAGGCATTTCATTTATTAGAATGTTCAACTGTTTTCATAAAGTCTATTTTTCCTAATCAGAAGGGTTTATTCTTCTTCGAGAGTATAATGTTTATAACATTTTCAAACAATAACTTGGTTATAGTTGATCTTAGTAGTCATAGTTCATTACTCCTCTGAATTAATTAGAATAGCAAACCTTTATTGCTCTACAATAGGGAGATTTGGGGGTGTCTGCACCTAACAAAAGGGCAATTAAAGTATACAGGCTTATATAACGCAGAAAACATACCCAAACTAAAATCAATAACAGAAAAACTGCAAAAAATAAATCACACTGGTCAGCCTATAAAGTATAACAACATTAAAATTCATAATATCTCCGAAACCATAGTAGCACAAACGTTAATTTTAACGGCACAAAGATGCACAAACACAGCACTAAAGAAGTTGACCACTCTGGTTTGCTTTGGCTCCAGCTCAGCACCAGCAAAGGAATAACAATGTAGCGCTTTATTTTGCAGCGGCGACCTGTGGTGACGTCACCGGCCGGAATTAAAACTTATATTATCTGCGAAACCAAAGCAGCATAAACACTAATTTTAACGGCACAAACCTGCACAAACGAAGCACTAAAGAAGTTGACCAGCTTGGTTGGATTCAAAGCAAAATGATGGGATGGTGAACTCTAGATGAACTTAACAAATATTCTTTAATATCTTCAAAACCAAAACAGCACAAGCGCTAATTTTAACGGCACAAATGTGCACAAACCAAGCACTAACCATTAGGCTTGTCCCGATCCGATCCACGTATCGGATCGGACGCCGATATTGGCAAAAAAATGCGTATGGGCAAGGCATGTAAAAATGCCGATCCAGACTGCCGATCCAGTTTTAAAAAAAATCCGGTCCGTATTTTCCAGTTACACCGATTGAAACAATCCATTCCACTATTTTGCGGCAGTGTTCGCCTAATCCGGTCCGCATTTTCCAGAACACCTTCAACACACGGGGAAAATGTCAGCGGTGTGGGATTATTTTATCCTCCACGACGAAAAAGATGATGAGGTGGAGTGTAAAACATGCCACATTAGAGTCAAGCGTGGTGGTAAGGCTGTGAGACATTTTAACACAACAAATATGATCAAACATCTAGCGAAATATCATCATAAAGAACATCAAGAGTTTCTAAAGAAAACCGACGACAAGAAAAAGAAAGGTCCTATACAACTAACTCTAGCAGAAACATTTGGGAAGCGTGACATGCTGCCACTTAATAGTGCTAAAGCCCAGGGGATAATAAGAGTCATTGCTGAGGAAATAATTCTGGATGACGAGCCATTATCTCTCGTCAGTAAAGTGGGCTTTAGACGCACCATCCAACACCTGGAACCACGATACAGCATGCCCAGTCGTCATTACATCCTCGAGAAAACTATCCCCCAGATTCACAAAGACGTTCGAAGTTACATTGAAAAACAGGTAGAGACTGCAACTGCGCTTAGTTTCACAACCGACATATGGAGCTGTGCTCACCGTCCTTTATCTTTATTAAGTTTAACTGCACACTGGATTGGGCCAGACTTAAACCACAAAAGAGCAGTTTTACATGCGCGTGAGTTTAGAGGCTCACACACAGCGAATGCCATTACAGCCGCTATGGAACATATGTTACTGGCTTGGAAGATTGATAAAAAGAGGGTCCATGTAGTTTTAAGGGACAATGCGGCCAACATGAAAAAAGCAATGGATCAGCTCGGTGTGCCCAGCCTGGGATGTTTTGCGCACACTTTACAGCTGGTTGTCCAACATGGTTTATTGGCACAGCGAGCTGTAAGCGATGCTATCGCTAACGGGAGAAAAATTGTAACCCACTTTAAGCACTCCCCCAAGGCCTACTCGAAACTCGAGGATGTTGAGGAAGAGTTGAACGTTGAACCGAAGCGTTTGCAACAAGATGTCAAGACCAGATGGAGCAGTACAAAGATGATGATCGACAGCCTAGTGCATTGTAAGCGGGCACTGCAGGCCTATGCATCGGATAGCGACAGCAATCTGCCAGCCACATTAACAGGCAACCAGTGGTCGCTGCTAGAGAAAACGGCGACAGTCCTTAAACCCTTCCAAGAGATGACAGCGGAGGTCAGTGCTGCCTCTGCCACAGCAGCAGATGTCATCCCATCTGTCCGTGTCCTGACACGCTTTCTGGAAAGTGAGAGCGAAGAACACAGAGGGCTTCAAACCATGAAGGCTACCTTACTGGATGCTGTGCACACACGTTTTGACTACATGGAAACTGAACCCCTCTATGCCGTGGCAACAATGCTGGATCCACGCTACAAAGACAAGTAAGTGTTTTTTATTATTATTATTATTATTATTTTTATTATTATTATTATTATTATTATTATTATTATTATTATTATTATTATTATTTGAGTGAGTTACAAGCTATAGTACAATAATTAAAATATTTTACTCTACAGTTGTCATTTATTTCTAAATAAAACATTTTCCACTGTAAAATCTATTAATAAAGTGTCCTACCACGACTATGAAGATGATCCCAGTTGGAAATTAGTCCCTAAATATGGCGTGCCTGACATGGAACAACCAGACCAGGCATAGTGCTTTAGGTTAATAGAATATATTAATTAGGCTATGAATTCTTCCAAAAAAAAAAACATCGTCCCCATTCTTTTTTTACAACTCGACTGCTGATTATTATTATTATTATTGTTCAGTTATCTGATCTATGTGATCTATTTTGTGTATTACTTGTTGTAATTGAACATTAATATGTGGACACTGGCTGAAACAATATAAACTAATTGATACATCTTTATCACATTTTATCCAAATGTTAAGGTTCTTCACTGCTACCAACCTGGATCAGGCAAAGGAGGCAGTAAAAGTAGAGGTGAGGAAAATGGAACAAGAGCTGAAGACCATGCCCTCTAGAGAAGGTGTGGCTGAAGCTGAGACAGCAAAGCAACCACCAGGAATGCAGGCTGGAAGCTCAACCAGCAGCCTGGGCTGCTACTTTGACAACATACTGGAGGAGAACTGCACAGTAGGTCCGTCTGAGCAGCAGATCACCCCAGGGGCACTGTTTCAGTTGGAGAGCTACCTCAGTGAGCCTCCACTTGGACGTGAAAACAATCCTTTTCACTACTGGAGAGACAATCAGGCTCGACTACCCACCCTGGCAGCAACAGCAGCCAAGTTCCTCAGTGCTCCTTGCACCAGCGTTGAAAGCGAAAGGCTTTTTAGCGCAGTCTCACTCATCATTGATGAACACAGGAGCAGGCTGACACCTGATAATCTTGAAATGCTCGTCTTTGTAAAAAAGAATCTCCCTATCATGCTTGGACAGCAGTCAGGGCAAAATATTGAAGGGAGTGTGTAGATGGAGACTAAGTGTGGAGATTGGGAAGTATAAGGCATTTTTGTGTAATAGTTCACAATATTATTTGCACTGATTTTTTTCAAGCAGTGTTTTTTTTCCAAGAGTAGAGTACTGATTCTGAGTTAATAGACTATTTTCCACTCTTGTCTGTTTTGCATTTTTATTGCAACTTACAGTAATACTTGCACATTTAACTGTTCATGGTTTTACTGTTCACTTTGCAATTTCAGATTGCTATTCATAATTTTGTCCAGTTTGTGTTTATCTCTTAATAAACGGGTAAGTTTGTTGTTGTTACCAATCATTGTGTTTTACTCAATCTCACCTAATTCAGCTGGCAAGATGTTATCAAAAGTACTAAAACCCTTTTCAACATGAGTCTTACAACTAAGGCTAAATACCTTAACTTAAACTTAAATACATGCTCGGATAGGCTGGTATCGGTCAGTATCGGTATCGGATCGGAAGTCCAAAAACAATATCGGTATCGGATCGGAAGTGTAAAAACCTGGATCGGGACATCTCTACTAACCATTCCGTCTATTTAACTGAGTTTTTTCTGTGAGTGGGGTGTCAGCATCTGACACATGGCCTTTGGTGAGCTTTGGTGACATTAAGTATTGGCACCCTTTTTGAGGAACTTCCCAGTACAGGATTTGGACCAAACTAACAGAGTACAATCACCCGGTGATACTGGACACAACCATAGACGTATATAAAGAGTAGACCCCGCATCGACTGCTCTCGCCTATAGGCGCTGACGAGATTTAGGGGCGCCATCTTGGGGCGGTCGACAACTCCGCTCAGTCTAATGTGTTAACCAGGTGCAGAATCAATTTTAATCAACTATAACTCGTTTAATGTTGAACTAATTTTCACATTTGTTTAGCTTAAAACTTTAAAACTATAGCTATTACAACAAATGGTCCGGTGCGTTTAAATAATTTTAGTGGGGTTAAAAGTAATAGAATATTCTGACATGATGTATGTATGTTTCAAAACACAGCCACGCACACATTTTTTATAATTTGTTTTATTGCTATATAAACAAACACATTTGTACATGTACATATGTACATATACTTCCCAAAAAGAACCCGTGATGGGCGAAATCTGTAAAGTAGTAACCTTTATTTTTTTTACAATTATTATATACAATTAAATACACTATTGTATATTGAAACCATAGAACAAAACCTTTTTACCGGCCCAAGCATTTGTTTAACAAATGAAAGTACTATATAAACGTTTTTTTTTATTATTATTATTTACAAATAAGCTGTAAAATAATAATTTTAATCAATACGAACTGAAGGCTTCAAATTGCGGAGATCAGCGTGGCCCACCGCGACCCGAGTCATTGGATTAGAACGGGAGAAAATTAAAAATTATTATTAAAAAAATACAAAGTACAGTAGGACAAATAGTGACTCGTGTGTATTTCACTGCTCTTTTGACTGAGGCGCTGCATCCGTGACTCCGCTCTGTAGCGTTTTTTTCTTCTAAAGCCCGCGGTGCAGGTGAGTTTTTTTTTTCGGGAGAAGAACACATTTTTATCGGTAGTTGTCACTCTTTTTTCAAAAAAGATTCTTATAAACCGACACGCCACCTGATGAGAACTGCAATGAACGGCTCATCAATGCAAATCCGTGAAGCAGCGAGACCGTGAAAGGTGAACCGCAATATAGCGAGGGTTCACTATATATATATGCTGTTTATTCACTAATGTCTAACAACAACTTTGTATCTCCTAGTATTAGAAAACTTACATTCTGATCAAAAATATAAACAATGTCTTTTCATCTTGCTTGTGAAAAGTTATCCCTTGAGCCCTGACATAAATAATCCCTCGATTTAAACAAAAATGAGCCGCACAGTGCTGAGGCATCATTAGTGTGTCAGCTTGAATCAGCAGGATTAGGTATCAAGTCGACCGCCCCAAGGTGGCACCCGTAATTCCTGCGCAGCGACAGTCAATGCGGGGTCTACTCTTATATTATGTCTATGGACACAACCATGTTAGCGGCTAACGCTTAGCATGTGGCTAACCGGAAGTAGCTCTAGGAAGGTCTCACCAACTTTTGCTTCACAGAGTTTGTACTTCCTTTTAGTAGTTTGTAATGCCTTTAACATTTTTATTCACATATTTCATTTTTTCATGTTACATTGAAGTATTTAATCATGTTTTAATAACACCAATTTTCCATGCTGCTTGGATGCAGACCTTCTCCTGTCGACTGTTTTTTTTGGGGAGGCTTAGTTGCTAAAGGAGGCCAATCTGACACATGGCCTTTGGTGAGCTTTGGTCACATTAAGTATTGGCACCCTTTTTGAGGAACTTCCCAGCACAGGATTTGGACCAAACTAACAGAGTACAATCACCCGGTGATACTGGACACAACCATGTTAGCAGCTAACGCTTAACATGTTGCTAACCGGAAGTAGCTCTAGGAAGGTCTCACCAACTTCTGCTTCACAGAGTTTGTACTTCCTTTAGTAGTTTGTAATGCCTTTTATCATTTTTATTCACATATTTCATTTTTTCATGCTACATTGAAGTATTTAATCATGTTTTAATAACACCAATTTTCCATGCTGCTTGGATGCAGACCTTCTCCTGTCGGCTGGTCTTGACGAAGACAAATCCTTTTCACACTCAGAAGATTTGATTTAAAATCCCCAAGTGATAAAAGCCTACGACCAAGGAACTCGGAAGCTTTGCCTTTGACGGTTACGCGCACCACCAGGCGGGCGCCTTCTTCAACTTCTTCAGAAGTTGAACGTTTCTAGTTAGGCGCCCGCCTATGCATTGAAAATGCATGGCGGAGGCCTTATGCTATGCACCTAATAAGGGTTTCTTTATTATTAGGCGCCCGCCTATGTTATGCACCTAATAAGGGTTTCTTTATTATTATTATTATTATTATTATTATTATTATAGTACCGTTAATACAGCCCGAACCGTAGGCTGTACCCCCACAAACTATATATCAAAACGTGCGTCTCGACGCCGCGATCAGGGCTTTTTGTACTTGACGCCGTTTTGACTTACAGTTGGAACAGAATTCGCAAAAAACACTTCTTAACACAATTGACCTCTCAATATTGCTCGGCTGAGCACGACACTGGTGTTTTGGTCGAGTGGGTTAGGTGTCGGGCTGCAAAGCAGAAGATCGTATGTTCGACTCCAAGCTGTGCCAATTTCAGAGAATTACATTTTCACCCAATATTTCATTTCCCTTTGGCTTTAAAAAACGATTTTTTCATTTAAATCATTAGCCAGATTAATTTATTCAGCATATATCTTAGATATACCAAATACAATATTTCATTTCCCTTTGGCTTTAAAAAACGATTTTTTCATTTAAATCAATAGCCAGATTAATTTATCCAGCATATATCTTAAATATACCAAATACAATATTTCATTTCCCTTTGGCTTTAAAAAACGATTTTTTTCATTTAAATCAATAGCCAGATTAATTTATCCAGCATATATCTTAAATATACCAAATAGTACAATAAAACAATCAAATTCATCACAATCTCTTTAATCTTACATATGAAAAGTTATCCCTCGAGCCCTGACGTCAATAGTCCGTCGATTTAAACAAAAATACGCCGCACAGTGCTGGGGTATCGTTAGTGTGTTCAGCTTGAATCAGCAGGTTAGGGTAGCAGGTCGACCGCCCCAAGATGGCGGCCGTATTCAAATTCATCACAATCTCTTTAATCTTACATATGAAAAGTTATCCCTCGAGCCCTGACGTCAATAGTCCGTCGATTTAAACAAAAATACGCCGCACAGTGCCGGGGTATCGTTAGTGTGTTCAGCTTGAATCAGCAGGTTAGGGTAGCAGGTGGACCGCCCCAAGATGGCGGCCGTAATTCCAGTGGCGCTGTGTATTATTCAGAGCAGACAAGCAGTACTCTTTGAGTTCCGGGTCAGAGGTGAACTCCTCCATCTTGTGGCTTGCTGTGCTGTGCTGTGCTGTGCTGCCGTTTTTCCTAAATTACTGAAGGATATTGTTGAATGAAGTCCAATTTACCCAGACGAAGGGTGTTCCATTGGGTGTTTTCCTTGCAACTACGTGACGGTGAGTCGTTTATTTAATGTCGGTTTTATATTATGGTAGAAATGCGGTGGCAAGGCTACACGGCACTGAGGGATGGAAGAGCTGCGTGAAGCTGACACCCCACCCACAGAAAAAACTCCGTTAAATAGACGGAATGGTTAGTGCTTCGCTTGTGCAGGTTTGTGCCGTTAAAATTATCGTTTGTGCTGCTTTGGTTTCGGAGATATTATGAATTTTAATTTCAACCGATGACGTCATCCCAGCCCGCCGCTTCAAAATAAAGTGCTACGGTAAATCATATGTTATTGCCGTCACTGGAAAAAACGTAAGTCTTTTTAATATATTTCTACTGATAAATCAGTAACATTACTATGAAGTTGTGTCATCTACCGAGCCTTCCCCCCTACAGCATTCTTATAAAATGATTTATATATTCCTGCTTATTGGCAAAGATCTCTTGGGACACATGTTTTTGTTTGTTTTTTTAGTTTCCTGACTGAGGGGAGAGGCTGAAACAGTCTCTGTGCAGGATGGCTGGCGTCCTTAATGATGTTCCTCATTTGTGTAAAAAGATGTGGTCAGATCTACCTTTTGGTCTCAACACTTTTCTCAAGAAAGCAGTTATTAATTTTATATTTTTCTTTTATCATGCAAGTTGTTTTAGCTGCTATTGTAAAATGTGTGTTATATTGTTTTGTACTTTATTCCTGAATAAATATTGCGATTTATTTTGTCTCATTTAAAGAACTTTACTTTAGATAGCAATGTCAAGTGACATTGCCAAAAAAGGCATTTCATTTATTAGAATGTTCAACTGTTTTCATAAAGTCTATTTTTCCTAATCAGAAGGGTTTATTCTTCTTCGAGAGTATAATCTTTATAACATTTTCAAACAATAACTTGGTTATAGTTGATCTTAGTAGTCATAGTTCATTACTCCTCTGAATTAATTAGAATAGCAAACCTTTATTGCTCTACAATAGGGAGATTTGGGGGTGTCTGCACCTAACAAAAGGGCAATTAAAGTATACAGGCTTATATAACGCAGAAAACATACCCAAACTAAAATCAATAACAGAAAAACTGCAAAAAATAAATCACACTGGTCAGCCTATAAAGTATAACAACACTGTAAGGAACGATCTCCTAAAACGTTCCTTTGTCCACCTAAGCTAAACCTTTAATTAGGCTGAAGGACCATTCCACTTTTTATTGGCTTTATGCATGAAGTGGGAAATATTGTTCAACTATGAATATATTGACTGATATCAGCGTGGCCCACCGCGACCCGAGTCATTGGATTAGAACGGGAGAAAATTAAAAATTATTATAAAAAAATACAAAGTACAGTAGGACAAATAGTGACACGTGTGTATTTCACTGCTCTTTTGACTGAGGCGCTGCATCCGTGACTCCGCTCTGTAGCGTTTTTTTCTTCTAAAGCCCGCGGTGCAGGTGAGTTTTTTTTTTGGGAGAAGAACACATTTTTATCGGTAGTTGTCACTCTTTTTTCAAAAAAGATTCTTATAAACCGACACGCCACCTGATGAGAACTGTAATGAACGGCTCATCAATGCAAATCCGTGAAGCAGCGAGACCGTGAAAGGTGAACCGCAATATAGCGAGGGTTCACTATATATATATATATATATATATATATATATATATATATATATATATATATATATATATATATATGCTGTTTATTCACTAATGTCTAACAACAACTTTGTATCTCCTAGTATTAGAAAACTTACATTCTGATCAAAAATATAAACAATGTCTTTTCATCTTGCTTGTGAAAAGTTATCCCTCGAGCCCTGACATAAATAATCCCTCGATTTAAACAAAAATGAGCCGCACAGTGCTGAGGCATCATTAGTGTGTCAGCTTGAATCAGCAGGATTAGGTATCAAGTCGACCGCCCCAAGGTGGCGCCCGTAATTCCTGCGCAGCGACAGTCAATGCGGGGTCTACTCTTATATTATGTCTATGGACACAACCATGTTAGCGGCTAACGCTTAGCATGTTGCTAACCGGAAGTAGCTCTAGGAAGGTCTCACCAACTTCTGCTTCACAGAGTTTGTACTTCCTTTAGTAGTTTGTAATGCCTTTATCATTTTATTCACATATTTCATTTTTTCATGCTACATTGAAGTATTTAATCATGTTTTAATAACACCAATTTTCCATGCTGCTTGGATGCAGACCTTCTCCTGTCGGCTGGTTTTGACGAAGACAAATCCTTTTCACACTCAGAAGATTTGATTTAAAATCCCCAAGTGATAAAAGCCTACGACCAAGAAACTCGGAAGCTTTGCCTTTGACGGTTACGCGCACCACCAGGCGGGCGCCTTCTTCAACTTCTTCAGAAGTTGAACGTTTCTAGTTATTGTTTATTAATCTTCCGTCACCGTTAATACAGCCCGAACCGTAGGCTGTACCCCCACAAACTATATATCAAAACGTGTGTCTCGACGCCGCGATCAGGGCTTTTTGTACTTGACGCCGTTTCGACTTACAGTTGGAACAGAATTCGCAAAAAACACTTCTTAAAACAATTGACCTCTCAATAATGCTCGGCTGAGCACGACACTGGTGTTTTGGTCGAGTGGGTTAGGTGTCGGGCTGCGAAGCAGAAGATCGAAAGTTCGAATCCAAGCTGTGCCAATTTTAGAGAATTACATTTTCACCCAATATTCCATTTCCCTTTGGCTTTAAAAAACGATTTTTCAATTTAAATCAATACAGTTCACCTCATGTCTTTAACTTTTTTATTCACATATTTTATTTTTTCATGCTACATTGAAGTATTTAATCATGTTTTAATAACACCAATTTTCCATGCTGCTTCGATGCAGACCTTCTCCTGTCGGCTGTTGGCTCATTAGCAGGCTCATTTGTTGTGGTCTCTTGTCATTCACACAGAACAATAAACCGTGCCAGCCGACATGAGTTTTACAAACGGCAAAGCTTTGTCTTAAGCAGAAACGTGCCTCTACTCCGCGCTGCGTTCTCAGACCAGTGTGATGCGTTCGCGAGCGTCAGAAAGCTATGGTGGATTCAGGAGCATGGGACATTTCTAATTTACAATAATATTTTTTTTTTACAAGTAACAATTAAATAACTTGAACAACTGGTATAAATGAATGATGATAAAGGAATTTATTTAACATGTTTTGGGACAGTTTGTATTCAGACGTTTTAAGAAAGTATTTTATGTATTGTTTATTAATTTATTTTATATTAATACTTAATCTCCTCCTTTTCCTGTATAATCCTGCCTCAAGCATTTCGCTGGCTCTCCTTATTATTGTAAACTTTGTAATGTAACGAGAGTTCAGGGACATCCTACAATCAGGCTTAGGCTACTGGAGGACATCAAGGCCAGTTTTTCTCACTCTACTGATTTCTACTGTTCTCCAGTTTTGCATTGCATTGCATTGAAATGAAAGTCACATTTCCTGCCACAGTTGTTTGCTGCTTCTCCACCGAAGCCAGGCCTGCAAGCTCTCCACCATCAGCCATCACTTATCAGTTACCCTCCTTCAATGCCTCGAATTTTAGTCATACTCAAAAACTTCTAGTTGAAAGAATAATTAATTTCATTATTATTTTCTGTTTAAATATCCAGTCATATTCACTGAATTAGAACATGTTTTTAGAATGATTTTTTTTTTTTTTACCAATATATATTTTATTGAGATTTTTTCATTTTGGTAACACAATCATGTAGAAATCAAAAATAAATTCTCTTTGCAATAATTACATGACAGTAATTATTTTACTCAAAGCAGAGAAATAAAAACAAGGAAATAAATAAGCAAAAAAAAAAAAAAAAAAAAAAAACATAGCTTCTCAGAAACGGGGGTATTCAAGCAGGTTACAAACTGGTCAGATATGAATGTCCACATTTATACAACATGGCTCACCACAGGTTCCAGTACATCAGTACCCAAACAAGTCCTCTGTCAGGTCTAAGTCCTTAACAAAATTAATAAAAGGTCCCCAAATCCTTTCGAAAAGATACCGTTTAGAGGTCCTAATATATGTTATTCTTTCTAATGGCAAATTAGACAACATTTGTTTAAACCATTGAGTGGTGCTAGTTCTACTGACATTTTTCCAGGCCAAAGCAATACATTTTTTTGCTGCCAACGAGCTTATATTTATAAAAGTGCGTTCTACTTTACTGAAGTCTTGTTCTCCAGGGTATAGAGCTAACGAGAACAATTTAGGATCCAGTAAAACTTCTTTTGAAATAATTTTTTCAATAATATCTTTCACCTCTGTCCAGAATGCTTTGACGTGTTTGCATTCCCACATACAATGTATTAAAGTCCCTTTAGAATTACATTTTACACAAAGATCTGGGGTGTTATTGTTGTATTTGTTTAATTGTACAGGCGTAACATATATACGCATTAGCCATTTATATTGTAGAATTCTTAGGCGGCTGTTTATGGATATTGTATGAGCTTTAGTGCAAGCCCCTTCCCAGTCCTGTTCACTGATGTGTGCTGATAGGTCCAAATTCCAGTTCATAAGCTTATTATTTGAGTTCTCTAGTGAGTTAGAAATCAGCACATTATAAAAATCTGAAATGATGCCTTTCCTTGATTTATTCCGAATCAATAACTTTTCAAGTATCGTTAGTGGGGGCTTATTAAGACTGTTGTGATTTGCTTTAACAAAGCTTCTTATCTGGAGGAATTTGAAATAATGCTTTTTATCTAGCTTAAATTTGGTTTGTAGCTCTTGAAATGACAAAAATATAACAGAATTTGATGAGTAAAGGTCGCCAATACTTTTTAAACCTTGCAGTGCCCATAGTTTAAAGGTTCCATCAGCTCTACCTGGGGCAAACAACTGATTACCCCATATAGGGCTAAATTGGGATATATTATTTGTCCCCCCAAGGTATTTTCTAACATCCTGCCAAATTTTAATCATGTTCTTCAGGATGGGATTAGTAGTGTGTTTCTGTACCTTTTTCGATGTGTCAGAGTACAAGTACAGTGGAAGAGCTAAACTTAGATTGTAGGACTCCATTTCTACCCAGTGAGGATTATCTTTATCTGTAAAATAGAACATAATAGTCCTTAATTGAGTGGCCCAATAGTAAAATTTAAAGTTGGGGCACTTTAACCCCCCTCTATCAAATGGTAAATAAAGCAACGAGAGGCGAAGCCTTGATCTTCCGTTATTCCACACAAAACCTAAGATGTTTTTTTTCAACCAGTTGAATAATTCAGGAGGGGGCGGCAGAGGAATGCATTGGAAAAGGTATAATAGCTTTGGAAGTATATTCATTTTCAGGACATTAACTCTTCCCAATATAGATATCGGTAGAGATGTCCAGCTGTCAATTGAGGCGGTTATTGTTTTCATTATGAGTTCGTAATTGGATTTGACCACCTGTTGTAGTTCTGGGAAAATCTGAACACCCAAATATACAAAATGTTCCCCTATTTTGAATTGCTTAATCTCACTAATAGGGTTAATACTTTCACCTACATTTAATACCATAATAGAAGATTTTGTTTTATTTACTTTGTAGCCTGAGATTCTCCCAAATTCCTGGATCACTTCCATCACCGCCGGGATTGAATTTTTCAGATCCGTTAGAAATAGAATAACATCGTCAGCGAATAAAGAAATTTTGTGCTCTGTAGGACCCACAGTTATCCCAGAGATTCGTGGATGGAGACGAATAGCTGATGCCAAGGGCTCGATTGCTAATGTGAATAGTAAGGGAGAAAGAGGGCATCCCTGGCGACAACCCTTCCTAATTTGAATCGCCTTTGAGAATATTTTGTTTGATACTATTTCTGCAATTGGATTACTATATAACATTTTAACCCATTTAATAAAGTTGTTCCCGCAATTAAATTTTTCCAATACGTTAAAAAGATAGGGCCATTCGATTCTATCAAAAGCTTTCTCCGCGTCTACTGAGAGAAGAGCTGTGTCATTAGCATTCTTTTTGGACCAAATAATATTCAGGACCCTTCTAATATTGTGGTATCCTTGTCTCCCAACTACAAACCCATTTTGATCTTTGTTTATAATATCTGGTAAAATTCTTTGGAGTCGTAATGCCAAAAGTTTACAGATGATTTTGAGATCAGAATTAAGTAGACTGATAGGTCTCAAGTTTTCACATTTATTAGGAGGTTTACCTGGTTTTGGCAGCTGAATAATTAAAGCCTGATTTAAAGATGGAGGCAATGTGCCATTTTTAAATGATTCCATGAACATTTCTAAAAGGGGAGAGAGCAATTTGTCTTTAAATTTTTTGTAAAAGTCGATGGGGATACCATCGGGTCCTGGTTGTTTACCAGATTTCATTCCATTAATGGCCTGTGCCAATTCCTCTTTATTTATTTCTATATTTAAATCTACTCTACCCTCCTCTGCAATGACCGGGATATGTAGTCTATCCAAAAAGTTATTTAATTCCTTATGGTCTAACTTTCCTTCGGAGTCATATAATTTCTGATAGTAATCCTTAAAAGCATCATTGATATCCCTTGGATTTATTAGAGTTTTATCCTGTGTTTCAATTGATGTAATCGAAGTTGTTGTTTCAAGCTGTTTAATCTGCCAAGCTAGAAGTTTTCCAGCCTTTTCCCCCTGTTCATAAAAATTTTGTTTCAATCTTAAGAGGTTGGATGCAGCTCTAAGACTAGATATTTTGTCATATTCTGCTCTTAGAATCAACAGCTGTTTTTTCAACTCAGTGTCATTTGTTTGGAAAACCCTCTCCTGAATGTTCTTTGTTATTTTCTAGGTGCTGCCTTTCTGTCCTGGCTTCCTTAGACTTATTGCCTGTAAAGCTAATAATATGACCTCTAATAAATGCCTTAAAGGCCTCCCATCTGGTGCATGCTGTTGTTTGGTTGGTGTTCAACAGAAAGTATTCATCAATTTGTATTCCTATATATTTAACAAAGTCTTCATCCTGCAGCCATTTATGCTGAAAGCACCATCTAGGAGGGTCCCTGGTAAGGTTCTTATCACAGTAAGTTAAATAGCATGGAGCATGATCTGAGATCACTATGTTTCCATACGCACAATCTTGAATTTTGGATATTAATTCTGATTATATTAAAAAATAATCTATTCGTGAGTAAGTCTGAAATGTTGCTGAATAACATGAATAGGCTCTAGTTTGTTGTTGGAACTCCCTGAAGATGTCTACCAGTCTAAGAGATTTCATAAACACCTGTATAGTGGTTCTACAGGTGTTGTGCGTCTGATCTGTCCCTGTGGATCTATCAATTTCTGGAATAAGAGTACAGTTAAAATCTCCTGCGATCACAAAGCGCCCTTGTAAGGATGAAAGTGAGAGGAACAAATTTTGAAAGAATCCAGAATCATTTGTGTTAGGGCCATAGACATTAACCAAGTTAATTTTTTCCAATAGTAAAGAGGCTTGAACTATCAGATATCTACCCTTCCCATCCTTGATGACATTGTTTACAAAAAATGGAACAGATTCATGAACAAGAGTCATAACTCCTCTTGCTCGGGAGGAAAATGTTGAAGTATATACATTGCCCCGCCACCTTCTCCTGACACGCCTCTCATCTTCTTCCATAAGATGCGTCTCCTGTAGAAATACTATTTTGGAGTTTAAATCTTGCAATTTATTAATGACTTGTTTGACCTTCTTTAGACATTGTAGACCCCTGCAGTTCCATGTAACCATTTTAAGATTTAAGGTTTGCGACATGTATGATCCTCCAAATTACCAGAAATAGAGAAATTAAGAAAAATGTTTACCCCATACGAACACGAACATTTGAGAAGCTTAAACAACAGAACAGAACTCACAACATATCCCTTAAACCTGAATTCCCACACCAAGTCCGACTTCCCAGGGACTCCCTCCCCCCTCCGCACACCTCCTGTTATCGCGTGTGACCGACCCACACGCAGTGAGGGGCAGTCAAACCACTCAATAACCAAAACAAAAGTTTTATTACTGATGCTGTTCACTATATAACAGTAATGCAGTCTTCCATATATGTGGTCACGGGTTCGAACATATTAGTATGCACACCAACCGGTATGTGCGTACTTTTTCATGCCACACCTAAGCAATAATAAATGTATTTGTAACAGATCCCTGTTGTGCCCCCTCCAATATAATTCACCATTGACATCTACAACAAGATTATGGGGAGCCACAACCTTTAAAACCCTTATGGGCGTTCAACCCATTGCTACATCCCCATTAGTTTTCTTCTGGATTCTCTGTAAGAACTCACGTGCAGCCGCCGCTGTTTTGAAAGCATGAGTTCGGTCCTGATAAGTCACCAGTAGTTTGGCTGGATGGGCCACTCCGTGCCGCAGACCCTGTTTGCGTAGTTCCGTGCGTATCGGGTCAAACTGCTTCCGAAGCTGAAAAAGATCTGCCGCAGTATCTGGGTAGAACCGGATTTGATGGCTCTGGTATCGAATTTCAGTCTTAGCTCTTGATGCTAAAACAATACGCTGCTTATCCTTGTAGCTGAGAAATCTCATTATTAAAGTGCGGGGCGCTGCGGTGCTGTCTTTCCGGGGTCCAATTCGGTGCGCTCTCTCCACGGCCACTGCTCCAACACCGAGGGTTTCCGGCAACCATTTCTCTAGGAATTTACAAGGGTTCTGCCCTTCAGCTCCTTCCGGCAATCCGACAAGCCGTAGGTTGTTTTGCCTCGACCTAGCTTCCAGATCCATAACTTTATCTTCCAAACTTTTCTTCTTGGATTCCAGCGTATCCACCTTGGTTCGTAGCAATGCTATCTCGCTCTCCGCATCAGAAATACGTGTTTCGGTTTCAGTGATACGTTGGGTACAGTCATTTATCTCTTTTCTTACATTGTCGATGGAGCCCAGAACTTCATCAAATCTAGAAGAGAATTCCTTCTGGATCGAATTAACAACACAAAGTATTTCGTCCACTTTGCTACCTTGGAATTTCGGAGTTTCTTCTCTGTCTGCGGCTGCCATCGGGACCGAGCCTAAGCTAACGTTAGCTTTCTGCATTTCACCACGGAGATGGTAGTCCGTTAGCTTGTGTTGTTTCGCCTTTTCACTTACTTCTAGGGGTATTTTTGTTCCTTTAGGCATTATTTCGAACTCGCTTGCTCACTTGTCCTTCAATACTTTTTGAAAAAGAAGAGTTTTTAAGTAATTTCTTAGACTAGAACAGCAGAGCGGTGAAGACACGTCCTCTCACATGGCCGCCATAACCGGAAGTCCTTTAGAATGTTTTTTAGTCTGAAAATGACTTGTACCTCTTGAAATTAACCTTAATGCAGGTACCAAACTTGTCCTTAAACCACAATAATTGTATTTATTTTACTACTATAATGTACTATTTTAATCTTAAATCTTATTTTTATTAGTTGGGATGGCTGCCAGCACAACACTGCATTATGTCCTCGTGACAGAAATCATCGCTAGAAAATAAGTCATCTACAGGGGTTGGACAATGAAACTGAAACACCTGGTTTTAGACCACAATCATTTATTATTATGGTATAGAGCAGAGGTGTCAAACGCGGCAGCCAAATGCATTTATCATCATTCAACAAGGATTACTGAAAAAGACGTACTTCGTTCCTGCAGTTCCTATACTGTCCACGAGTGGCGCTGTGTATTGCACACCAACAAGCAGTACTCTTTGAGTTCCGGGTCAGAGGTGAACTCCTCCGTCTTGTTGCTGCTATTGCTTGCAGTGCTGTGCTGCCGTTTTTCCTAAATTACTGAAGGATATTGTTGAATCAACTCCATTAACCCAGACAAAGGGTTCCATTGGGTGTTTTCCTTGCAACTACGTGATGGTGAGTCGTTTATTTAATGTCGGTTTTATATTTTGGTAGAAATGCGGTGGCTAGGCTACGCCCTGAGCTATATGCTACACGTATTGGCATCTTAAAAATGGTCTTATAAGCTTAAAAGATCATTCTACTATTGTTGACTTTGTGGCCGAATACAACATATGTTCTCAAAGCGTTACATAAGCCCTTTGATTTTTCAACATTTTGTCTTTTAGGATAATTTTAAGTTACGTTAAAATTAGCGTTTGTGCTGTTTTGGTTTTAAAGATATTAAAGAATATTTGTTAAGGTCATCCAGAGTTCACCATCTCCCCATTTTGCTTCGAATCCGATCAAACTGGGCTACTTTTTTAGTGCTTCGTTTGTGCAGGTTTGTGCCGTTAAAATTAACGTTTGTGCTACTTTGGTTTCGGAGATATTATGAATTTTAATTTCAGCCGATGACGTCATTCCAGACCGCCGCTTCAAAATAAAGTGCTACGTTTTTCTTTCTTTGCTGGTGCTGAGCTGGATCCGAAGCAAACCACAGTGGGCTACTTTTTCAACACGCAGTGACCATTTCGAAGAAGAATGTTTTGAACATGACATGAGAGTGAGGATTTTCGGTAAGTTGATTTCTCCTCCGCTGCAGCGCCAGTAAAGCCGTGCTGCAGCGGAGCGCGCGCACATACGCACACACACACACACACACACACACACACACACACACACACACACACACACACACACACACACACACACACACACACGCGTATACATATAAACTGTAGGACCCGACAGAGTTTGCCCTGGAAATAAGTACGGCTGGATTCCGTCAAAAGTCCGGTTTCTGTCAAGAAACTCTTCTAAAAAAATCCATATCGCTATCAGATGATGATAGCTGCACGCAAGGACGTGAAGAGACTGTTGGAGGGGCAGGTGCTCAAAGTTAAAAGAGGGCACATGGGGCACGGATTTAAAACACGATACAGAAACATACCTTGCTATACAACCGGCTGAACTGTACCAACCCTTACTATAAAGAATGTAACATGGAATCAAGGGCGTAGGTTTGATTTGAACTTTGGTAGGGACACTATTGGTCCAAAGCTTCATTGGTCCTACACAATATGCATGCTCCTATTTTTTGATGCTTGATTTGAGCATTAGGATGCGTTTTGCCTGTCTAAAAAGAAAAGGCAGCATTATTTGCTACATTTATACAAATTTTATAAGCACGACACACACTAGATGCTGTTTGTTTGTCTTTAAAGCATCACAGGATCTGATCAATGTCGAATGGGGTACCGCGCACGTGACGTCACCGTCTCAAGAGCAACGCCCCTTTTGCCGCTTAGGTAGGGCACACAGGAGAGAACGCACGGATAACCCAGCTATTACAAGCGCAACAGAACCAGCGATATGACCGACTTTACAGCCGTTAAACTTTCCCAAGACGATGTCCCAGGCACACGGTTTACTGGTCGCACTGTAGAAGAACACACCAACCTTCAGCTCAAACGATGGCTTGAGGTTCGAGGGCTTAAAAAGACTGGAAAACTGGCCGAGTAGATCGAACGGTAAGCTTTGTTTTTTTTTTCCTGCGCGGCGGTCATGGAGGCGTCGGCCGTTTTTTTTTTTTTTTGTTGTTTGCAATCACCGTCCAGGAATGGGTATATGTTTAATGTTTGTCTCATTTGAAATGTTTTTGAGTAAGCTATCCTGGTAGCAGGCTATCATGTTAGCGCCTGCTACCATGATAGCCTATATGCTGTCATGGTAGCAGGCGCTACTTTATTAACATGTCGGCCACCAAAATACTCTTACCTTGACTTGATGTCGCTGGAATTGGGTCAGGATGTTCTTCGGTTGTGCCCTTTGCTCCGACAAAATGCTTGCTACATATGTACGTGAATTTGGTAACTTTTTCCGGGTTGAACTGTTGTGTAGGCCGACCGCCCCGGTGTACCAGCGCACACATTTCTCCTTGGCAGTCTTGAAGAAAACATCCTTCATATGTGGCCGATCAGCGTACCTCGAGTCGCTGTTGCACGTTCCATAGCAACAATGTTTAAAAACCATGGTCTTAGATTTGGAAAAAGCAGTCGTTTACCGAGTAAAACCTAGGCTAACGCACGTCTCTTTTACAGCAAAACAGCGGCGGGTTTCCGGAGTTTGCCCCACTGCGTACCACGTGATGTGACGTCATCGTGACGTTGTGTTTCTAAAAATTGCTCGCGCGCGGTACCCCATTGGGACTTTTTCCCACTTTGAAAAAGTTTGCATTTGAACTTACCAGCAACAGAGACAGATAGTAAATACGTGCCTATTAAACCAAATATATAGATATAGAATATAGAAATGTGCAGAGATAAACCCGACCCTTATTCTTTTTTAAATCTAAGAAACTCTGTCAGCATCATAAAACACAGCAAAATTATACATTCAAGGGACTGCAAATAAATGTATTGTATTTATTTTGCACTGAAAGTAGAAGTGTCACTGACACTGACAGCATTTAAAATTTTAAATTCAAACTTCAACAAATGTACAACTGCACTGTAGTTACTCTTTTTAGCCCATTTCATGCAATTTATCTTAACATTCCAAACACATTTCTTACATCATATATCTGAAGTGTAGATAACAGCTTCTCCTTACTTACATCCTCTCAGACAACTAATTATTTCCCTAACAATAGTGAGATTTCAATGTTTAAATGTGCAGTAAATCTTAATACATAAGGAGCATGGAGGACCCAATACTGTACTTTAAGTAAGATTAGTGACACTAAAACTGATCTGTTACATGAGTGGTTGTCCATTTCATTATTGAAATGAGAACATATTAATATACTATTGGGATATACTAGTAAGACTATTAAAGAACAGCAGATTAATCTTGAAGATATGTAAGGGCCTATATTAAATTAATTTTGAAACCACATCAACAGATTTTGGTGTTTTTGTCTTATTAAAATTGGTGGGGGTGTCGGCGACGTTGCAGCGTAAACAGGGGCGTAATGCAGCCGCTGTCGGGTGAACATTATTGCACACTGATAGCGCGAAGAAAACTAAAATGATGCGGCATGCTGCTGCTGCAGCGCATTGACTCTGCTTCTCCCAGCACCGTCTAGCGATCGCCACCTCCCCTCTGCCGCTATTTAAGTAGAACAATGACCAGTGCAAAATTAAGTTCTATTTACCAAAGATGTAGTGTATACTGCACATTCTGTCGTAGTATGATGGCTCCCACAGTCCATTGAGATTGTCTGCCTGCATCCT
Source organism: Fundulus heteroclitus (assembly GCF_011125445.2). Taxonomy (NCBI): domain Eukaryota; kingdom Metazoa; phylum Chordata; class Actinopteri; order Cyprinodontiformes; family Fundulidae; genus Fundulus; species Fundulus heteroclitus. The sequence continues at coordinate 98,833 of NW_023396559.1, read as the reverse complement.
TTACATGGATGTTATTCATTTCTTTCTTCTTTCCTCGTCCTTTGGTAAACGACAGAAATTTACATCCGACAATTTGGAATGCCTCTGTGTGCAACTGGGAGCACAACAAGTCGTAGACATTGTTTAGATTCCAAAAATAAACTAACCAAAAGTACGTTCTAAATCACCCGTTTTGTAATGATAGTAGACGGGAACAGTTCTGCTTTTGCCTACCCGCGGGACCCGGATGTAGCGCGGACGTCACGCATGACGTCACACGTGAACTGGTCTATAGTGCATCGTGACAAACAGAGCGTTGGGGCTTGCTCAACAGCGGGTCCGCTGAGTGACATCACAAAATGGGAGGTGACAGTACTATTCTTGAACAAGATGGGTTCCTCCACATTAACATGATTAAAAGAAAATTATTCTTAATTAAAAAAACATATAATTTATTGCACAGTATGTAGTAGTTTTATATTTAAAGTACTTTCAGCAGATTCCTGATTTCTGATTTTGACCGGACTTCTCCTTTAAGCAGAAACGTGCCTCTACTCAGCGCTGGTTCTCAGACCAGTGTGATGCGTTCGCGAGCGTCAGAAAGCTATGGTGCATTCAGGAGCATGGGACATTTCTAATTTACAAGGAAAGGCACATAAAACCAAACAGAGCCTGAACCGTAGGGTCTACCCCCACAAACTGTATATCAAAACGTGCGTCTCGATGTCGTGAAGTGTGCTATTTGTACTTCACGCCATTTCCAGTTACCATGGCAACGAAATTAGCAAAAAACCACTATTGCTTGTTTAAAGTTTGTTCTGTCTTTTTCAGTTAATAAGTATGTTTATTGTCAGTATACTGATGTCTGTTTATTTGTATACATGACAATGGTAACTAGTACAAGGTTTAACATGCAAAATGTATAAACATACAAACATGTTAAAGAAAATTTAGCAAAAGGAAAACATTTACTCCTAAACAGTGCCCCAGCAACAGCAATAACTAGATTCTTTGTGAGAATTGGCAAGAATCTATTCAATAAATTGGGTAAAGCTTCCCAATGAGAAGACTAAACACAAAGTTGGTGGATAAAGACCACCTACATACCAGGTATGGACTTATAATTAGGAGTACTCTGTGTCAGGACCCTCCAAACCAGAGTCAATGTCAGAAGTGCCTTTTTGGGGCTAAAGACAAAATAACCAAAGCTGTTGACCTGTGATCGACAGTACTCCATTGCAAAAAGTTATATATTACAATATACATGCTAAATTATGGGAAAACCACAAGGAAAGCAACTTAAAAAATCCAAATAAACAACAAATGTAACAAAACAGAAAACGCAGTGCAAGCGTCTAAGTAAACTAGGAGTTTATTTCACACGTGCACAATGATAGAAAAAGGCTTCTTTTAAAAATGTTGCCAACTTTGGAACAGTGCTTGTAATGGTTTCATTCTAGGGCCCCACAATTCCTCGCAATGCAAGGGAGAACCACCCATGCAGATAAAGACAGCAAACATTGAAAATGGAAACATAAGCTTGTTGTTGCTAAGTATCTGGTTGCTACAACTTCCAGAAGGTGTAGGTTTTGTTTGTGTCACATTAACATATTTAAATATTATGTTGAGCACACCTTTTTGTCATATGTTACCCATAAACACATTGAATCTGGTACAGAAATGTCCAGTGCTGAAATGGCTGCAGACTTTCCGGGCTGGGCTCTGTAGTCACCACAGGTGCTGTCCAGTGCCTAATCCAATGAGACTCTGAGTGCTAATAGAGGTAAGGCCCTGTCTTAAGTTTTGACCCGTGGCAAAAGGTTAAATACTAAAATATTGGAAAATCTTGGGGTATTTGTCTTACCTTCCACAGTGTCAGCACACTGATTCAATTGGTTTTAGTGTCTTCCCTGTGTTGTTTTCTGATGTTTCTTTAATGACAACAGTTTACATAGAAGACAGACATTTTGCCTTCCTGCACACAAATCTTTTTTCAAACACTTGTATCAAACCTCTGCTTAAGAAGAACCTCTAAAAACATTTGATTTAAAATCCCCAAGCAATAAAAGCCTACAACCAAGGATAATTTTTAAACAACCAAAGATATTTGAAATAAGCAGCATCCGATCTGAACAGCTTACAATTTCCTTTCCACCACATACAGAGAGAGACACATTTATAATTCTTACAAGCTCTTAACAGATATACCTTACACCCTACAAAAGCTCAGCCTAACCAACACTCAGAAGCTTTGCCTTTAACGGTTACGCACACCACCAGGCGGGCGCCTTCTTCAACTTCTTCAGAAGTTGAACGTTTCTAGTTCTGCATGTTGTCCGACGACAGTGTCTAACTCAGGGGTTAAAGTTCTCCATTGCTGCGACGGATTTCCGTCATTTGGAAATTGAGCGCAAAAAGTCCCATCTAGACATTTTATTCTGAAGCTGCTCTCAACCAATTAAACCTGGCAGAGCCGGGACATTAGCCAATCAGAAAGAGAGTAGGGCGGGTGTTTGCAAAGCGAACGTTGCCAGTCTGAGGTTTATCGGTGTTCAATCATTTTAACTTTTGGAAGAACATCTCAAACTGACCACAGATGGTATTAATGAAAGTAGCGGTGGTCAAAGGTTTTCTTTGGATTAATGCAAACCAGCAGGTCAGAAAGTTCAGCGGATAGAGCAACTGTCAACAACTTCCCTCGGTAAGCATTTCTGTCGCTGCTCCTACAGTTAATTGATGAGTTATTTCCACATGTGGCCATGTCAGCGTTTATTCCCCTGCTGATAAACGCGGCGACCAACCCGGGATCTCCTCATGATTCGCTATTATGTTTTATTTAAAACACAAAGAAGAGTAACACGCTAGCTCAGGCTAATTTAGCATGACCCTTGAAGAAGAAGAGTCGGAATGTAAAACGATGTCCCGCATTTGACTGGGTTCGATTCGGAAAAAGTAAAAAAAAAAAAACTGAAAAAAAAACCTGCACTGTTCTGAAACAAAGAAGGCAGAGCTGTATCGGCTGTCGGTCAGTATGCAGCAGTGTTCACCTGATGAGCAGCTGCGCTCCATGACACTAAATAAAATGACACGGATTTTGATGATTACAGAATTGTTAACAAAACTACATTAAAAAGATAAAATAAATAAACTGCAGCTACAACATGGACTGGAGAACGGGTTCTAACTGGGTGAGGCCAGAGAGAGATGGTTCTCAGAGAGATTTTTTATGAAGTTAAAGTGGAGCGCGGACACAGGGTTCATCCTGGACAGGTCTCCAGTCACTGGGTTAAAATATAACCATTTTATTAAACTTCAAAAAAGTTAAATCATGCCTTTTTATAAACTGTAATAGTTAATTGGTGAACATAACGGGCAAAGCAGAGACTTATTATTGTCATGTGCAATCTGTCAAATTAAAATGTATTATATCATGATAGTGTTGATGATGTGTCCTGCATTTCCAAGGCTGTGTTTGGCCTTGTATGATCATAATATTGGTTTATATTGAATGTGACAGGGAGCCAGTGGAGTTGATGTACAGGTGTGAAGTAGATGATGTAATGATGCAAGCTGCTGTCCTTTGAACGAGCTTTAGTTTATGGAGGTTTTCCAGAGGACGGGGGGGGGGGGAAAGGGAGCTGGGATTGTAAAGTGGACTGTGGACCAGTTTGTCAAAGGTGTGAAGGAAGAACTTGATGCTGCAGAGATGAAAGTAACCCAGATTATGTGGATGTAGAAAGTGATGGAGAGGCTGTCCAGGATGACGCAAAGGCTCTAAAGCTGAAAGGTGGCAAAGATACAGGAATTTTCAATTTTAAAAGTACCAGATTTGGTTGACTTTGCACATTAAGCAGGTGAGCCAACTAATGTGGCATGATGTCCACGGCCCGGGAATGTATGGGCTGGCACCGGGATGCACGTGATGCAAATTAGCCAATGAGCTGTGTCAGTCAGGGTTGCTGCTGCTGGCTAGTTTTTAGACACAGCAGGCAAACCTGTGGCAAGCCGGGCGGTGAGAAACAATGAGAAGATGCAGAGAAAAAGACAGCAGAGTAGAATACTGCTGGAACAGGCCGAGTGCCCTGGTGAAAGATAAGTGAAGTGTCTCATTTGTTCTGAGACAGTCGCTCTCATTAAAAGCAGCAGCATAAGGCATCACTACGATATGAAGCACAGCACATGTTCCCAAACATATCCGCTTGCTCATACATACGGAGAAAATAGCTGATTTAAAGGTGCAGAACGAATGAGCACCTTGATATGTACTTGAGGTTGACTTTGTTGCCAAACAAACCCAGGTTTAAAATCCTTGCAGGGCAGCCTAAAGCTCACTTCTCTCATTAAGCCATAAAAAAGAAATTAAAAAAACTTCAGGTGTGAAAGTCATGAAATTGTCTATATACCAAACTGTGAAAGATTGTGGTTCTCTATTTCGAAAAGCCCTTTGGATTTTAAAATAGAAAAACTTTCTATTTTTATGTAGTTGTTGTTTTTTTTTTTTTTAAAAGTCAATGTATTAGTTGGATGCATAAACATTTTATTTTACTGTTAAATACTGTTTGAAGTAACGCATTGTAATTAAAAATGTGTCCGGACCTTTACTGGTTGTTGATTTTCTTTATTCAGACCCCGCTGATTTTTAATTAGTGACCCCTGAAGTAAACCATTCTAAATAAACCTTTTACTTTCCATGCAGTTGAAGCACGGAGGGTGAAGGCTAGTTGTCTGACCAGCTATGGGCGGCTATGCGACCAGCCGAAATGTAGCTGTTGGAAGGCAGTTGTTGTCAGTGCTGAGCCCTCCTAGGTCGTAGAGGGCTCAGCACTGCGGGGCTGCAGCATGTGTACGTCCGGGCAGTGGAAGGGAGCACACCGACACTTCGACTTCCCTGGCATAGCTGCTCCTGTGGGGCCTGTGCCAGTTGCAGCGGGCGACTTCAGATCAGCCCCTCCCCTCAGCTTTGGCTGGCCGCAGAAGGGGAGACCGCTCTGTGCCGTCTCAAGTCAGCTTTCTGGAACAGAAAAATCACAAGGCTAGTTTCGGCATAGATGGATTATTTACTCCTGCGTCTGGTTACGCAGAAGATAGACTGCAGACTTAGCTTTAAACTAGCCTTCAGTTTATCCAAACTCAGTCCCAATTTTTCCTCATGGCTTGATGGTACAACACTGAGCTGAGTGGATTTCGTTAGTGGAGGGATGATGAATGTTGCCCCATCCTCTCTGGAAACCCTTGTCGGCCATTACTCCATCTCTGGCTGAAATAATTGTAACATCTGTGGTTTCTAAGTTATTTCTATGTCTGAGATGGAGCCTGTGTACAGCTGGGATACAAAAGTGATTATCCCACATTGACCAATGCCAATCAGACCTTTAAAGATGGTGTGATTTTTGTAGTTGTAAAACTACAAAAATCCGACTGTAGTGTGAGGGAGGATGCTGTTTCTTAACAGATATTCTGTGCAGTCTTATTATCACTCTCACCTGAGGGCAGTAGAGCTTTAACTTGTGAGGCATTGTGGCTTTCTTGTCATCCACAGTGGTAGCGAGCCAAGAACCAGGTAAAGGTAGCTAGTTCACATTAAGATGATGCGACTAACTGTAGATATACTGGCCTCAAAGATAGATGACAAGGTTTTCTCTTGAAATCCAGCTGCGATGTGGCAGAGATACATGAATAGCTCATCAATCAGCTTTCGCTGAGGACTTGGTGTGTCTTCTGCTGTTCTTTGTGCCTTGGAACAGTACACAAGCTTCTTGGATGAGCAACAGACAGCAAATCCCCATATTCTGATATACGACTCCAAGACAGCTTTGATGCTATATATTTTTCTGTAAGACACTTTTTGTAATACTAACCAGGGATAGGATGGCAGACATAGTCATGATCTTTTGCCACTGCACCTCCAGGCAAGATCTCCTCTGTGCAATCCCTAGGGTCAAGCATATCCTGGGAGTCATCCAGGGCAGCAGCATCAAGATGATTCTTTGCTCACAGGTAAACTGACTCACGAGCTTGTGAGCCTTTCCCTATGGGTGGGAAATATGTTAAGACACTAAAAGGTCGAGACATATTTTTGGTTATAAATTAAACTGGTTTAACAAAGTGACCCTCCTTTTACCCCAATCATTTCAGCGGAATCTACATGGCGCCACTCCTTGTTTAATCCGTATTCCTCCATTGGCTGATGCACTTAGATTCTCTGGGGTAAAGTGCTGACTACATACATGTGTGCTCCCACAAAGGATTTTGAAACTTGGCCCTCATCTCTCCTGATCGCTGTCACCCAACGGGCAAGGATATCTGAGTCCACAGAAAAATCATGGAAACTCAAACACTGACTTTTTCTTTGTTGTTGGAACAACAAGGAACACTGCGGTAATATCGCCTTGATGACATGCTAGTTAGGAGTGCTGCTGTGGTGGAAGATGGACAGAACAAGAAAGTAAATAGCAAAATAATGAACTTTATTAGTAAATGGAAACGGTTGTGTATTTAGTGTTTAGATTAATATCTAAAAATCTATTCCAAACAACTGTTTTGGAAGATGTCAGTGATTATACATTTATATAGAAAGTAAACATTTTAACCTGACAGTACAGATAGGCAGCAGTGTATAATTTAGCTTCCTGTTTCTAACAATGATAAATTGTGTTGCAGCTCTTGGATTACTCAAGCCTTTTGACCGTTTCTCAATATGCGTTCTTGAGCGGTCTCGTGTGCTCGTGACATGTCATCAGCCTCAGCCCGAGCACTGTTCCAATTGCAGAGAACGCCAAACCAAGAACGCGCCGAATCCCCGGATGTTGTTCTCGCCCCGCCCTCTTTATCGAGCATGCATCAGAGCACACTTGTGCGTTCTTCAGACTGACTGCTTGGCCAAAATGCACCGCGGCCGCAGCTTGATTCGAGACAGCGCAAACAGAGCTCACAACGGTAAGTTAAAAATCCCCTTTTCTGCTGCTGTTGTTCTTAAAAAGTAGGTTTTAAGATCGTTTGAGGCGAGAACATTATACTTTTAAGCTTCACTATGTGGCCTGTTTACAGAATTAGTACGTAATTTAAAAAAAAAAAGTCTGCCGTTTAGCGGAACGGAGTGACCCGCAGACCTCACAGGGAAACTGCAGCCAGGGCTGATGTTAGTCCGTCTTTAGTACACTTCTTTCGGCCTAGTAGTGTGCATAGTACAGCTGGTTCTGATTTATTTGTTTTGTGTTTATCTGACTGACGTGTGTTGCTTTATTAACTCAATACTTGCTGGAATAAATTGTAAATGTCTGCCAAGGACGACAGCAGCATATAAAATGAATAAATAAAAAAAAACTATAAATGTTTTTCCTATCTAAGGGAGTTTCTTCTGAGTCAGTACACGAAGAATTGAGAGGAGAAAGAGGGAAAGAAAACAATAGTAACAGTATATGAAAAAAACATTTATTTTATACAAATGTTTTATCTTTGGAACAGAATGAAGGTGTAATATATTCAACACATTAACAGTTACTAACATGGTTTAAAACAAAGAAATAACTCCTATTAAGATCTTATACAAATAGACAATGCCTATAAACTTACAATTAAAAATAGTTGGAATGGAAATTAATTCACTGATTATTTAATGTATTTTTACAGGTGGTGAAAAAAATGAAATGAAGCAGCATGTGAACATGACTCCAACTGATCTACATTAGGTCAGGTGTAGTCATGTTCACTTAAACATGCAGCCAGCTGGAGCAGCTCCCTTTCTTCAGCTGCCGGGTGGCTGTCCTCCTCTGGGTCAACCTCCTCGTCCTCCTCTGGGTCAACCTCCTCGTCCTCCTCTGGGTCAACCTCCTCGTCCTCCACGTCTAGCTGTTCACCTGCTGCTATACAAATATTGTGGAGGATGCAGCAGGCGGCGACTACTTTTGGGGCAAACGTCGGGCGGACTTCCAGCGCCCTTAAGAAGATGGAACGCCACCGTATCTTCAGACCACCAAAGGCAGGCTCAATGATGTTTATCGCCTTGGCGTGGTGTCTGTTGTAGAATTCCTCCGCTTGACCTGTACCAAATATAAAATTAACTTGTAATTTAGGTAATATGCTGATATGTCTAAATCTTCTATCCAATTAATATAATCTATTTATCAATTGTGTGTCATTGTTGGCTCTATTTAAGGACAAGAAGGTAAGAGATCTTACTGGCAAGCTGTTTTCCTATAGGATGCACCGCAGGCCAGTCAGTAGAGGGTCACCAGCACCTCTATCTCCTGTGGCCATCCATGGGCCTTCTGGATGGGCAGCAGCTGAAGGAGGAGGACGATGGTGGCCCTGTTTAGCTTGAAGGCTGGTTTCAGGTCCCCTTCATTAAAACATATTTGGAGGATTGGCACAGAGGTGTTTATCCTCACATATTTTGTTTCTGTTTATTCCTGTAAATAAAAAATGCCAAAATGTTACCATATTTGTTTCTTTCAATTGTCACCTTTTCACACCATAAAACTATACCTGCTTAACATGCAGATTATCATAGTTCTCAAGAAAGAAAAGGTAAAATGTATAGTAAATGTAACAAATGGCTTCCCTTCTCTGGTATTTTTAGCATTTCAATGAAAAATGGGCTGAACTAACTGCACATAATTTATAGATTAATCACTGTAAAGGTGGGCAGACATAAAAATGTTTTTTTTCCCTTTCTTAATGATCAGTGCTGTGAAGGTCAGAAGGTGCAATAAAGTAGCTTAACCCTACTGTCATACTGTTACTAATGTTAAAATTGGGTCTTCATTTTAATTATTTATAGAAAAATAGTCACAATTTCAACCTGATCACGTTTTTAATACCATCCTCAACGTTTTTTTCAAAGATAAACGTAGGAAATAGGCTGTCAATCTTAAAATGCCTACCAGTTGGCAATAGATGGGTGAGCAAAGCCTGCCTTCTAAGCCTCCTCTGCCGCATCAATCTTCTCCTTGCTCGGATTTGCCTCCTTAATTGCGCCAAAAAAGTATTTTTTTAGACTTTTTAGAAATTAATAAAAAAAAAAAACATTTTGAATAAGAAATGATGGTGTAGTGTATAAATAGTTTTGAATGTTAAAAAATGCTCAAGAACTGTGGGTGTGATTACATCACGAGTACACGAGTATACTTCTGTTCCAATACACAATACGTGCTGCATGCTCGTGTTTTCGTCAAGTCCGATCCTCCTGTGTTCTTGCTAGGACCGGACTTGAGGAGAACGCGAGTTTGGACTCGCATTCTCGTGAATTGAGAAACGGCCTTTGTTTTCCATTCAAGCCCAATTTATTCTACATGTCCAATTCTCCAATACGGAGGCATGGTCTGCCTTCTAGTGGTAATACATGTAAGTCAATGCCCGTCCGTCCGTCCGTCCGTCCGTTGTCTTCCGCTTATCCGGGGTCGGGTCGCGGGGGTAGCAGCTTCAGTAGGGAGGCCCAGACGTCCCTCTCCCCAGCCACTTGGGCCAGCTCCTCAGGAGGAACCCCAAGGCGTTCCCAGGCCAGCCGGGAGACATAGTCCCTCCAGCGTGTCCTGGGTCTTCCCCTGGGCCTCCTCCCGGTGGGACGTGCCCGGAACACCTCTCCAGGGAGGCGTCCAGGAGGCATCCTGACCAGATGCCCGAGCCACCTCAACTGGCTCCTCTCGACGTGGAGGAGCAGCGGCTCTACTCTGAGTCCTCCCCGGATGACTGAGCTCCTCACCCTATCTCTAAGGGAGAGCCCAGACACACTACGGAGAAAACTCATTTCAGCCGCTTGTATCCGGGATCTCGTTCTTTCGGTCACGACCCAAAGCTCGTGACCATAGATGAGGGTAGGAACGTAGATCGACCGGTAAATCGAGAGCTTCGCCTTTTGGCTCAGCTCTCTCTTCACCACAACGGATCGGTACAGCGCCCGCTTCACAGCAGACGCTGCACCAATCCGCCTGTCGATCTCCCGCTCCATCCTCCCCTCATTCGTGAACAAGACCCCAAGATACTTGAACTCCTCCACTAGGGGCAGGACATCCTCCCCAACCCGGAGAAGGCACTCTACCCTTTTCCGGTTCAAGACCATGGTCTCGGATTTGGAGGCACTGATTTTCATCCCGGCCGCTTCGCACTCGGCTGCGAACCGCTCCAGTGAGAGCTGTAGATCACGCCCTGATGAAGCCAATAGGACCACGTCATCCGCGAATAGCAGAGACGCAATCCTAAGGCCACCAAAGCGGATCCCCTCAACACCTTGGCTGCGCCTAGAAGTTCTGTCCATAAAAGTTATGAACAGAATCGGTGACAAAGGGCAGCCTTGGCGGAGTCCAACTCTCACCGGAAACGAGTCCGACTTACTGCCGGCAATGCGGACCAGACTCTGACACCGGTCGTACAGAGACCTGACAGCCCTTATTAAAGGGTCCGGTACTCCATACTCCCGGAGTACCCCCCACAGGATCCCCCGGGGGACACGGTCGAATGCCTTCTCCAGATCCACAAAACACATGTAGACTGGTTGGGCAAACTCCCATGCCCCCTCAAGAATCCTGCTGAGGGTATAGAGCTGGTCCAGTGTTCCACGGCCAGGACGAAAACCACACTGCTCTTCCTGAATCCGAGATTCGACTATCCGACGGACCCTCCTTTCCAGAACCCCTGAATAGACCTCACCAGGGAGGCTTAAGAGTGTGATTCCTCTGTAGTTGGAACACACCCTCCGGTCCCCCTTTTTAAATAGGGGGACCACCACACCAGTCTGCCAATCCAGGGGAACTGCCAATCCAGGGGAATGCATTACACCACATTTCATGAGGGGTAAGTGTGAGAGTGTGTCACCTGCGGTGAGATTTTTGCCAGGAATGTGCCTTATAGTGATTGAGTACCTCATCAGGCGCATGTGAAGTCTCTGTATCCGTGGCCAAGACTTGACCTCCCAGAAGACTCACAAGTGGATTGTGGTGAGTTTCGAGTTCACAGTGCAGGTCCAGAATAAAGTTGTTAAACCTCTCACAGGCCCAGGTGAGAGGAAGGGCTTCCTTTTCCAGCATTGCATAATGCTGTTCTGTTGGCGTCAGTGATCTGGAAGCGTAAGCAACTTGTGACCACTCCTCACCCTCCTTCTGGAGCATGACTGCCCCCAGTCTGTATGATAAGACATCTGCATAGATTTTCCGTGGCTTGTTTAGGTCTTAGAGCTGTAACACGGGAGCAGAAGAAAGATCCTGTTTGAGGGTGTTAAACACCTTTTGTTGACCCCCAGTACCACATGTTTTTTGATGAAAGCAAGTCTTTCAATGGTTTGTCCTTTTCTGAAATGTTGGGAATAAACTTTCCAAGTTGATTCACCATTCCAAGGAAGCTTCTGAGCTCACGTTGCTTGGCTCTCTCACGTCCAGAATGGCCTGTGTTTTGTCTGGGTCAGGACTCATTCCATCTGTGATAAATCCAGGCAATTTGACTCTCCTTTAGCCAAACTTGCATTTAGACATGTTTAACATAACCCCAGCTTTTTCTGCCCGTTGAAGAACAGCATGAAGTCTTGTGCTGCTCGATGGTGGATCCCCAGACCAGAATATCGTCCGTGTGACAGATGACTCCCTCAAGGCCCGCGGTAACCTCTGTCACCATCATGTTATGAAAATGCTCCCGTGCACTGGAAATACCAAATGGCAGATGGTGCCAAAATGGCGTTATGAATGCAATAAGGTGGGCTGACTCTTTGGAAGGTGGTATTTGCCAAAAGTCCATATTTGCATCAAGCTTTGAAAAGTACTGAGCACCTGTCAGAATGTACCGTGTATGGTTTTCGGAAAAAGCCTGAGTCCACTGCATAACTTGAGGTAAGCTGTCCTCTACGCCTGTTGGTCCAGAGTGTCAACAAGTTAGTGGAGTCTCACTGAAGCTGTTCTGCTAAGCAGCGGCACACATAGATTTGTGACTACATATATAGTCTCAGTGGTGCTCCTGTCGGCATATGCGAGAGTCTCCGCGGTCAACCTTAAAACTGTCAATGCATGTCCACCCGGTTCATAGATGTGCTTGCCCCAGCTGCTTGGTTCTGGATGCAAAACTTTCAAATATTTGCTCTGAAACAGCTGTAACATATGCTCAATAATCTATCTTGAAAGTGACCTTAATTCCTCTCACTTGAATGTGTGCTAGCCATGGTTCTTCCCCAGAATCCATAGCACCCAGAAAAAGTCCACCTGCACAGTCAGTGATCTCGTTCACAGTTGGGTTGAACCCACATTTCCCAGAGTTATGGCATTCTGCATTTTAGCTGGCCATTGTGCTGCTACACGTGCAGGGTTTTTCCATACTTGAGACATATTTTGCTACCCTGTCTCATCTGCTGAGGCTTTAGGGACTTAAACTGTTTTTGTTCTCTGCTTCTGAACTTATTTGGTTTGGTCTTTCTTACTTGTACTGCATCCATCGCTATTTTACAAGCTTCCCCTCTTGAGTCAGTTTGCTGTCTTTTTATGTCTTCAGATTACCTTGCTATCAGATAGCTTTAGCGAGAGTCAGATCTTTGTCAAGCTGCATTCTTTCTGACACTAATGAATCTTTAAGACCAACTACAAGCCTATCTCTCAGAAGGTCATCGAGAAGTGCACCATACTCACAATTTTCTGCCAGTGCATCCAGAGCTGCTAAACGAGTCCAAAGGTTCTGATGGCTGTTACACTCTCTTATTGAACTTTGCCTGTTCATAAATGAAGTTCTTCTTCGGGACAAAGTGTCTATCAAAGGCTGTTTTAACAGCATCACACTGCTGGCGCTGCATGCCCGCTAACTCGAGCCCTCTTACCACGTCATCTAAGCCTAAACACACTCAAACTGTTGTATACACTTTTCCCGCTCCTGGGGTTTGGAAAAAACAAAGGGTTCCCGTGGTTTGATGGTGAAGGTTGCCGCCGGGGCTACCGCCGCCATTATCTGCCTCACCGGTGCGTCTTCTCCGTCCGCCGTTGTCCCTGCTGCTGAAGCTGCCATCACTCATGCTGAGTGATCTATTGCCGCTAGCCGATTGCAAAGCTGACATTATTGTGTTCTATTATAATTAGGGCTGGGCAACGATTAAAATTTTTAATCGCGATTAATCGCATAATTTGCCCGATTAATCATGATTAATCGCATTGTATGCGCAAACTCCAAGAATGAATTCAAAAGTAGTGTAAAGAGCACTTTTATTTTAATGTTCTGCTGCCATATGAACAAAAGTGTTGTAACATTTGTAGCACTTATTTTATACTGGATATTTTCAACCCATCTATTGAATTTAGTGCACTAGTTGATCTTTTCTTCATAAGAGAACAGCAAGCACTGCAGCCAAAATATGGCCTTTTTTGACCTGCTGTATATTAGCCAGTCCCTAAGCTTGATGTATCATGACACTGTTGACCTTTTGGGTTTTGTGGTTTTTATTTTATTATTACAATTAAATAATAATAATAATAATAACAATAATGTTATGTTCAGTGTTTTTTCGCTAATCCACCTCTTATATATTTCAATCCTTATGTAATTTTGTCTGTGTTGTGTGCACCTGCCTGTTGCTTTAATCCTATAAATTTCCCCATCGTAGGATAAAAAAAGGATTAGCTAATGTTATCTTATCTTAAATAACACTTTTTAATATATGTACTGGGTTCTTTCAAGGTCTTAATTACATTTTCTGTGTGGGCTCCAGTAACATATGATAGATAATATCTACTTTGAAAGTTAACATGAACTGCTGCTGAAGATGAACACTGATCTACCTGGATGATCCATGGAGGACTGAAACGCCTCAGTCAGAGACATCTGTGGGTCTGTCGGGGCAATGACAGAAGTTTCGTCTCCTCTCTCCGTTTCTGTGGCGCGACGTTTTCATGTTTTTTCACGTGCTTAGATAAATTTGTTGTGTTTCCACTGAAATGAACCGGCTTTTTACAAAACATACAGCTTGGTTTCATTTACGGTATTAAAATAAAACCAAACGGTGCTACTTCCCCTGTTCATGTTTTTTCGCTGCTGCGGTCTCTCTCCGCTGTTTGTGTGTTAAATTTGTGTGAGAGCTGAGTGGGCGGGCCAGGCTGAGCCTGCGTGCTGATTGGCTGGCGCCGCTGAGCCATGTATGAGAGGGGAGGGGGAGCGGGAGAGTGCTGCCGTGACAGCGTGCTGCAGTCAGCGCGCGTGCTGACTGACACTGAGTGAAAGCATGTGAGCAACATGCGTTAATGCGTGATAAAATAAACATCGCCGTTAATAGTCTAATGAATTAACGCGAAATTAACGCGTTAACTTGCCCAGCCCTAATTATAATACTCCTTCAATAAATGCTGCCCATTAAAGATATTTAAGAAAATTTAGAAACACATTGGTTTACAATAGGATTAATGAAAGCATACAAAAACAAAAAGAAACGGCATAAAAACTATATAAAAACAAACACTTGACAGTGAGTTAAAACATAAAAGATATAAAAATAAATAAACAATCATTATGAGAAATGCTGAGGAGTATTATAATGGAACACTGAGAGAATATGATGGGAACTTGAAAGCAAGATGGAATATGTTGAACAAAGCAATTAGACCAAACTTTATGTATAAAAGACTACCGGATTGCGAGGTTGTGTATAATCACAAAAATATTTCTGATGAATTGAATCTGTTTTTGTTTACATATATTGGAGCAAATATCAATAAATCTATGAATCCAGTTAACCAAAAAAAAAAAAAACATCTGAAATTGGAAGTAGAATAATGCAGTCAATAAAGATATAAATAAACAGGATGTCTCATCCATTGCAAGTAAATGTAAGAGTAAAACATCCATTGACTGTGATGGACTCGATATGATAAGTATCAAAAGATCAACTGACTGCATTGTTAAGCCTTTGTCCGTCATCCATAATCTTTTCTTACAAATGTTGCTAAAGTAATCCCTCTTTTAAAAAATGGGGACAAACATAAATTTAATAACTACAAACTCATGTCGTTTTTGTCTCCATTTTCTAAATGGTTCATACTAATTTTTTTTAGAGAAGCATACATTAATTAGTGGAAAACAGTATGGATTTAAATCACAAAGATTGATTAGTTTAGCACTTATTGAATTGGTAGGAACTATTATAGCTGCAATCGAAAGAAAGGAGTATACTATGTGAGTATTTGACACCATAAATCATAAGTTATTGTCAAAATTACATCATCATGGGATAAGGGGCAAAGCACAACATTGGCTTCAAGTTACATCATAAATCCTCAAAAGGGCGTGCTTGTAGCGCAGTGGGTAGCGCAACGCATCTATGGAGGCCTTAATACTTGAAGCGGGTGACCCGGGTTCGAATCTGACCCGCAAATTTCCCCCTCTTCCTACCCCCTTCTTGTCAGCCTACTGTCATAAAAAGCAAGCCACTAGAGCCGTGCACCCCCCCACCCCCCCTCCCAAAAAAAAAATAACAATTGTCAACAATGCGTTCACATCAATGGAATAAATTCTGACAGTAGGAAGGTCAAATCTGGAGTTCCACAAGGGTCTGTTTTAGGACTGTTGCTCTTTATTTTCTTTATTAATGACATCTCTGAGTCCTCCAAAATGTTAAATTTTCTGTTGTTTGCTGATTGCACTAGTATATATCATTCTGGTAATCCTTTACTGGAAACAGTAGAAATAATAGGAGAAAACATTACACAAGTAAGAAATTGGTTTGCTGAAAATAAGTTAGCAATAAATTGGGACAAAACTAATTACATGATTTTCGGTAATCGAGAAAAAGACTGTTGACAGGAAATTATCCAGTGATGGAATTATAATAGATAGAGTTAAATAACTTAAGTTTCTAGGTGTTGCTTTGGATGACAAACTAAACTGGAAAGCCCATGTAAATTGTATAAAAGATGGTTAACAAAAGTCTTGGTATTTTATATAAAGTAAAAGATTTATTTAACTGTAGCTCTTACGTATGTTATATTGCTCAATGATTCTCCCTTACTTCAGTTATTGCACCAAACTCTGGGGTAATAAAACTTGTTTTGCTGTAAAAGGAGCCATTTGAATTATTAACAAAAAATATTATGGAGTATTATGGAATATTATGGAGATCTGATCACAGAACAAACTAGAAAAAGCTGTTCCTGCGAAACACCAGTGAGAATGCTTTCCTGCAGAATGATTAAGGAAAAGAGGCAGAAGATCTTTTGAGCATAAGATGCAGAAGATCCCCGCAGAAGTGAAAAACTAGCTGAAAAGTATTGAGATCCAAGAAAAAACAATTTGAACATGAAAGGACAAAAGCTGGAGGAAGAGATGAATGTTTTGAAACATCTAAACCTGTCAAACAGTAGTAGTAGTAGTAGTAGTAGTAGTAGTAGTAGTAGTAGTAGTAGCAGAAGAAGTAGTAGTTTTATCAGTAGCAGTAGTAGTAGCAGTAGTAGAAGTAGTAGCAGTAGTGGTAGTAGTATTAGTATCAGTAGTAGTAGTAGTAGTATCAGTTTTTACAGAATTTGAAGGAATTTGAAATATTTGAAAAATTTGAAGGAATCTGTAGTAATAGTACTAGTAGTATCAGTAGTAGTAGTAGTAGTATCAGTTTTAAAGAAATTGAAGGAATTTGAAGAATGTCAAAAATTTGAAGAATTTGAAGGAATCTGTTGTAGTAGTACTACTACTAGTAGTAATATTAGTAGTAGTAGCAGTAGTATCAGTAGTAGTAGTAGTAGTATCAGTAGAAGTAGTAGTATCAGTAGTAGTAATAGTAGTAGTTGTATCAGTAGTAATAGTAGTAGTATCAGTAGTAATAGTAGTAGTATCAGTAGTAGTAATAGTAGTAGTGTCAGTAGTAGTAGTTGTATCAGTAGTAGTATCAGTAGTAGTAGTATCAGTAGTAGTATCAGTAGTAGTATCAGTGGTAGTAGTAGTAGGAGTAGTGGTAGTAGTAGCAACAGCAGTAGTAGTAGTAGTAGTGGTAGTAGTAGTAGTAGCAGTAGTAGTAGTGGTAGTAGTAGCAACAGCAGTAGTAGTAGTAGCAATAGCATCAGTTGTAGTAGTAGTAGTAGCAGCAGCAGCAGTAGTAGTAGTAGTAGTAGTAGTAGTAGTAGTAGTAGTAGTAGTAGTAGTAGTAGTAGTAGTAGTAGTAGTAGTATCAGTAGTAGTAGTAGTAGTAGTAGTAGTATCAGTAGTAGTAGTATTAGTAGTATCAGTAGTAGTAGTAGTAGCAGTATCAGTAGTAGCAGTATCAGTAGTATCAGTAGTAATAGTAGTATCAGTAGTTGTATCAGTAGTAATAGTAGTAGTAACTATGTGAAATCCAAAATGTGACAGAAAATTGACATATACCTGATAATCACTGGAAAATTTTAAATTATTTAGAGGAAGTGACTGTGCGAATTTCAGATTCCTACGTTCATCACAGCCCCTGCAGTGGGCGTCAAAAGGTGCCATTCTAAGCAAAGAGAGCCTCTCCCTGACCTGCAGTAACCTCTGGCCAGTAGGGTTCTGTTGTCATGAAAACTCACTCACAGCTGCTGATGTCCGTCTACTGCAGGCACAGACTTTGGCTCAGAAGAGCTCTCATTGGAATAAAATGGCATCACTTTGCCTCGAACAACTCTGGATTTTTCGGCAAACGTAGGGGCTAGAGACGTAATTTTTTCTGCGTTTATTTCGGAACGGATAGGGGAACAAGACAAACTATCGGTTTTTGCTTGAAATATTTTAATGTAGGCGCAGAAAATCATGAAATAAAGGGGAGTATTGAATAAAATTCAAAATTCCTCTAAAAAGGTTCCTGAACAAATCGTTCTAGCTGAAAAAGTATGAGATATCAAAATAATTCTTTCAGTGTGGGTATCAGCAGGCTTTTGAGAACTGTGTTGCTCATTTTTATGTTTGTACAAAAATTGGTGTAGGCATGGTGATGGTGTAAAAAAGTGCATCATTTAGAAGGATGCAGGTCCAAAGCGTTGTCAGGATTTTGCACATTCGCTACTCCCGAACAAATTGTTCCCGCGGCAAAACCGTAACATTTATCAACAAAATTCCTTTTTTGTGATCGCCAGAAGGGTCGGGACATGAATGTGTGACAGTCTCATGCCTGTACATCAAACGGTTTAGGAGTAGCGACGATGTGAAAACATGTCAGGTGTGATTTTTCACCACACCTCCATAGAAAATCAATGGAGAGCTATTTGGCTTCGTGGTGCTCTGGGGTGATTTGCGAAAAATCTATAAATCCCACACCAATGAAGGTTACATTTCCAGAATCTATACAAAAATTCCTACGTTTTGATGTATAATTTATGTGAATATAGTGAAAATTGAGCGAGTGAGAAGAAGTTGTAAATGAACTCCCTAGCAACCATAGCAACGCATTCATTTTTCTGAATTTTATGAAAATGCTAAATTATTTTAAGGAGGTACTATATGAAAATGGTGAAAGATATGAAAAAGCTGAAGTAGCTGAAGATAGCTAAAGGTTATTTGAACATTTTAGAAGTTGAATGGCATTTCTAGCGGAAAGTAGGCTGAAGCAGTAAGCTGTCAAAAAGCTGAAAAATTTTAAGAATTTGAAGGATTCTCCATTTAATTTCAACGAGAGCAAAAAACTCACAAAAATGTAAATATTTTAAATATTGTAAAAGTTATAATTACCAAAAGACATAGCAGTAATGTCGTGAACGAAACAGTTTTTGATACGAAAATTGTTTAAATCGGTTGAAGTATGCAGGAGTAGTTAGATGCCGAAAAACATACGGAATAATAATCAAGACCTGAAGGAACTTAATAAGTGAGAATGCTGTATAGCATTCTCACTTGATTATTATTTTAATACTATGTTTCCACAAACAACATTGAAATTAAAGTGTCCATCAGCGTATGAAGTTAATCTGTGGAATGCTTTGGATGATTTATAAAAGTGCTGTACAAATGTTTAAAATTTTAACAAGTGGTTTAAGTACAAAATGTTGAGTGAATACACACAATTATAAAGCCAATTTTGGTAATTTTTTAAATATGGGACAGCTGTATTACTATTCTAGACATGTACAAGACATTTGGTGAATGGTTATGGAGAGGGGGTTGAAATTAAATGGTTTGTTTTTTTATTCTGCATATAATCTTTATTAGTTTTATTTATTATTATTTTTCTTGGAGTAGATGATACACGATATATCTTCTTTCTGCTCCTGTTTGTTCAGGTACAAATCAGTGCAAGTAAACATGTAATTGTAAAAAAGGCAACAAATGCATGAACAAATAAATAAGATATAAGATAATATAATATAATTGAACTTTATTGATCCCACAATGGAGAAATTCACTTCTGCATCTTAACCCATCCCCTTGGGGAGCAGTGGGCTGCCACTGTGCGGCGCCTGGGGAGTCGCACAGTGATGGTTTTCCTTCAAATAACACTCATATCACTCATGCATTGAATTTGTCAGCAATTCTCTGCCACTAACTCACTTTTCAGGCAGCAACAACATTGCTTCTTTTTGTTAGTTATAGTTTAGGCAAAGCAAGGCAAATTTATTTGTATAGCACAATTCAGTACACAGACAATGCAAAGTATTTTACATGATTAAAATACAGGAAATGAAGTAGAAAAAAAGCAAGTAGGAAAAAGCAGTTGATTTTATATATATATATATATAATATATATATATAAAATGCATTTGACTATTTAACTAGTGCAGTCAAATGTGTTTTTAGTCTTGTTTTAAAGAAACTTAGGCTTTCAGCATTTTTACAGTTTTCTGGAAGTTTGTTCCAGATAAGTGGGGCATAGGAACTAAATGCTGCTTCTCCATGTTTAGTTCTGATTCTAGGTATGCAGAGTAGGCTGGAGCCAGACGACCTGAGTGGTCTGGAGGGTTGATACACTGATAACCAGTCTGTGATGTACAGGACTGTCTCAGAAAATTAGAATATTGTGATAAAGTTCTTTATTTTCTGTAATGCAATTAAAAAACATGAAATGTCATACATTCTGGATTCATTACAAATCAACTGAAATATTGCAAGCCTTTTATTGTTTTAATATCGCTGATTATGGCTTACAGCTTAAGAAACCCACATGTGATTTTTCTCATCTCTGACGTAAAGTTACCTACTGATACAAAAAAGTCCCTGTCCTTTAACTAGGATTTAAACCAATTGAGTG
This sequence comes from Fundulus heteroclitus, assembly GCF_011125445.2. Classification (NCBI taxonomy): domain Eukaryota; kingdom Metazoa; phylum Chordata; class Actinopteri; order Cyprinodontiformes; family Fundulidae; genus Fundulus; species Fundulus heteroclitus. Next base: position 78,729 of record NW_023396559.1, on the reverse strand, counting down.
CTGTACCAGAGAGGCCGACCCAGTTCTCCAGGCGTTCTAACAGGATGGAGTGATCGACAGTATCAAATGCTGCACTGAGATCCAATAGTACCAGCACAGTGTTTTTTCCACAGTCTGTATTCATATGGATGTCATTAAACACCTTGATAAGGGCGGTCTCAGTACTGTGGTGAGCACGGAAACCAGACTGGAAAACATCAAAGCGGCAGGTCATTGTTAAGAAGGTGTTTAATTGTTGAAACAGCTTTTTCAATAATCTTACTGATAATGGGGAGGTTTGAGATGGGCCTGTAGTTCTGGAGTAGTAGTTTGTCTAAATTGTTCTTTTTCAACAGTGGTTTAATAATTGCTGTTTTTAGGGACTGGAGGAAAACACCTGACAGAAGGGACGTGTTTATTATCTGAGTTAAATCAGACGCTATGACAGGCAAAACTTTCTTAATGAAAACTGTGGGTAGAACATCAAGGCAGCAAGAGGAGGAACTTAGCTGCTGAATGATCTGCTCTAAGCTTTTGTGGCTTTTGTGTGGTTATTTGGCTGAATTGGGACATTTTGTCAGAAATAGTTCCAGCTGAATACAGCATTGGTTCTGGTGTTGATATGGTAGTACAAAGTGATCCTCTAATTTTCAGGATTTTCTCAGTAAAGAAGTTAGCAAATTCATTGCAGGCCCTGGTGGAGTGGAGTTCGGAAGCCACGGACACAGGAGGATTTGTTAACCTGTCGACTGTGGCAAATAGGACACAAGCATTATTAATGTTTTTCTTAATGATCTCAGAGAAGAAAGATTATCTTGCTTCTAGCCTCAGTCTGTGGGCCACGACCAGAAAAACGTGGCCTGTCCCCTCGGGGCTGTAGTTAAATATCCTGTGTATGCCTTCACTAAAGATTTCTAATTCCATTCACAGGAAATGCGCACTTCAAGGCTTCTTATTTACTGCCGTTGCCATAGTGAATCGTGTTATCTGCATTCCATTGATGAGAGCTTCTATCATGCGCTTGCTCACGCCTGATTTATTTCACCTGTTCTGAAAACAAAAATGCAGAGTATGACAACGTAATGTAGAACTACTCAGAGTAGACGCTTTCTACTCAGAGTAGATCAGCCATTCTTTTTGAAACGGGCCCTAGGTGTTTCAACTCCTTTCCGGTAGGCCAGTTCTTGTTGTTCCTGATGAGACTCAACACTGTTGTGTTTTCCGCATACTTAATGATGTGATTTGTATCAAACATTGCACGACTGTCCTGGGTCATTATGATGAAGAGCAGTGGGACCAGTACACAGCCCTTGGGGGAACTGATGCTGACGGAAATTATGCTGGAGGTGTTTTTGTCAACCCGCACAGACAGGGATCTGTCTGTGAGGAAATCCAGCTGCCAGGATGGTGTTGATTCCAAGGGGAGCCTGTTTGCTCACCAAAGTGCTGGGATGAAGCCCAGAAACATAATATGCACGTGAATGTTGTTTTTCTCTAGGCTCCAGGCTCAGCTACAGTGTGAAGGAGATGACGTCATCAAAACAACTGATCATGATCAGAGTGAGTGCGATGGGTCTTGAAGTCTTGAAATAGGATTGGACGACAGCATGGGCCAGCACGGTGTTAAATATGTCCATGAGGGTAAGGCTGTCCCAGTATGTTGTCAGGACCTGCTGCTTTCCATCCTTTGAGTGTACCACATGTTCTCGGAACATCAGTTGTCTCAAATCGCAGTGCCTGTTCATCTGGGTGAGATATGGATTTTCCCACTGGAGGGTTGTTGAGAGCTTCAACCTGACTGAAGTAATTATTGAGCGCGCTGAGAAAGTCTGTTTTGTCCTCACAGGGTAAAGGATCAGCCTTGTGGTTTGTGATGGTCTTGATACTTTGCCACATGGATCTGGTGTTTGTTGGGTTGTGTGAGAATTCCTGAATTTTTTAATCAAAGCCACATTTTGTTGTGAATTACCTTACTGGGATGCTTTAGAACTGCATAGGCTATTTCGAATAGTATAGAACAATGAACTTTTCTAAACACTAAATTATAATTCTGGACATGCTATTAACTTAGAACTAATTAATTGGTTTTTATTTCATTTTACTTTTTTTCATGTTTTTGTTCTATTTTTTAACAACTGTCAATTATTTTATTGTTCTTGTTATGCCACACTTTGGTGCAACTTGTTTGTTAAAAATTACTATATGAGTAAAGTTGACATTGACTTAGGACATGCTCTCTTTCTTGTTGCAATCCCTGCACATTGACAATTTTTACACATATCAATATCCTCTCCAGTCAGACATGTTCAAGTTAAAAAAATACTTTCCATCTCTTTTCTGTAAGACATGGGTGGGCACTTCAATATTCTGCAGACTGAGGAAGTTAGTTTTAGATTATACTATATTTTGCTTTTCTTAGAGCATCTGTCACAGGTTTTATTTAAAAGGGAATTAGCAGGCTCACTCACAATGACACCAGGTATGAGAAGATGATGTTGACAGATAGATACTTAGTAGGTTGTAATGTAGTATTGTCCTATGTTCTTCAGGTGGACCTAACATCAACTCAGAGTGATATTCAGCGAGTTACCCTTGAGACGGTGTTGATTATACTGAGAAACCTGCACTACACTGCACCTTCCAGTCAGTACCACATGAACAGCAGGTAAGCATAAAAATACTTTGTCAAGTTCATTTTTTTTTCTAATTTACTTGGGTTAAATTAATAACCACTTTGGCAGTAATTGATTAAAAGTTGAAAAATAAATGTAAGTTATTCTTCAGCATTGAGATAAGATTGTAGAATTAACACAAAAATAAAATATAGTGAGTGATACCTAAAACAATTACCACACTTTCTATAGGCTAATTTAAATTAGCAACTGGTTTCTATCAATAACAAGGCGTCATTTTAATATCATCTTGAAGTTGATATAGTGGCCACATAATCAATGTAATATTTGTTCTTTAAAAAAAAAAAAATAACATGGAATACCAGAAAACGGTTATTTTTTTAATTTCCCTGCTAACATTAACATTAAACATGGAGCAAATGGATAACAAGCATATAAATATTTTTTTTGTAATTTTGTTTCGGGCTATGAAGTGACCCAGAAGTAGTTCTATGTGTTTGTGACAGACACAAAAGGGTTATTGCAGTCACCGTAAAGCAGTTGGACGTTTTTTTTCTTCTTCAGTTTAAGCTACTGCTGGTGTTCTGAGGATTCACTTCAGAAGATATTATTATCTTTAGTTTTCACTTACATTTTGTTTTCAGAATCACAATCAGAATATTTTATTTGTCACTACAGCGAAATTTCACTTTGGCTACTCCGGTTCACATTACAGTTTACATTACACATAATGAAGGCATAAAAACCCTGACAAGCAAACGTGCAATGAGCAAGGGTTACTTTTTTTAGCGTTCAGGAAAGACACATTAAGATGATGAGGTAGTATGGTGCTTATTGAACAATGATGATTGAGGCTTCGTTTACAGAAATGTCCATTTAGATATTCAGAGATAATAGTGTGCAGTAGGTAGTAACATTAAGGTGTTTGTAACATATGGGGACTAGTAACAGTAGGTTGATTTAAAAGCATTGGACTGCAGTCTCCTATCAGGGGGTGATTGCTCTCACAGCTCTTGGGAAGAAGCTGTTTCTAAGTTTATTTGTTTTGGCTTTGAGGCTTCTGAAGCGTTTACCTAATGGGAGAGGGGCAAACAGCGCATTGCCTTCATGAGTGGGGTCAGTGGAGATGCGTAAATTGAATCTAGATCCTGCAGACAGCATCCCACATTTCCCTTGCGCTGTTCTCACCACCCGTGCTAGCTCCTTCCTCTCCTATACTGTGCAGCTCCCAAACCATACAGTTATGCTGATACATAAACTCTATGGTAGCTCTGTAGAAGTTCTTTAGCAGTTTAGTGGGAAGTCCAGACTAAGTCTAAGAGAGGTCGGACGAGATGGGAATGCCCAGGAACCTAATGCTGTCCACGTGCTCCACTCCCTCCCCCTGTATGTAGAGAGGAGCGTGTTCAGTCCTCCTGGACCTCCTGTAGTCTATTATTACCTCCTTTGTCTCACTGGTGTTCAGTTACAGGTTGTTCCTGGAGCACTGCTGTGTGAGATTGCTGACCTCATGCCTGCAATGGGACTAATCTCCAACAATGATGAGTCGTCATTTTTGGAGATAAGACCCACTACAGTGGTGTCATCCGCAAACTTCACCACTGTGTTTGTGGGGTCGACAGCAGAAGAGTTGAAAAGAGTGAAGGGGGCTGGGCTAAGGACACAGCCCTGCAGCGTTCCTGTATTGAGGATCAGTGGAGCAGATGTGCATTTCCCTATCCTCGGTCTGTTGGTGAGGAAGTCACTGATCCAGGACAGGAGCAGAGAGGTGTGGATAATCCCATGTTGTGGAGCTTCAGAGCCAGCATGTCTTAGAATGTCGTGTTGAATGCTGAGCTGAAGTCCACGAACAGCATCCTAACATAGGTGTTGGGTTGATGCAGATGAGTCAGAGCTTAGTTAAGTGCTAATGAGACGGTGCCCTCTCTGGAGCGATTCTCCCTGTAGGCAAACAGCAGGCTGTCCAGGCCAGCAGGGATGGTGTCCTTGACTTTAGGAGGATCTTCTTGAAGCACTTCATGATGATGGGGGTCAGAGCGATGGGATGATGATCAATGAGGCAGATGATGATAGGTTTCGTGGGGACAGGCATGATAACAGATGATTTCAGACAGGCAGCAGCCACGGAGAGCAACAGGGAGAGGTTGAAGATGTTCAGAAAAACCCCTGCTAGCTAGTAAATTCAATTTTATTTATATAGCGCCAATTCATGAAACATGTCATCTCGAGGCACTTTACAAAGTCAAATCAATCATATTATACAGATTGGTCAAAAATTTCCTATATAAAGGAACCAGTTGATTGCTTCAAAGTCCCGACAAGCAGCATTCACTCCCGGAGAAGCGTAGAGCTACAGGGAGAGTCGTCTGCATTGTCTATGGCTTTGCAGCAATCCCTCATACTGAGCAAGCATGAAGCGACAGTGGAAAGAAAAACCACCCATTAGCGGGAAGTAGGGCTGAACAATTAATCGCATTTTCAATATAATCGCGATTTAAAAAAATGCAATTTTCAAATCGCAGAGTCTGCAATTTTTGGCTATGTATTAATTAGGGAATTAGACACGTCCATTAGGTGTTGGTAAAATGTTTAAAGTGGGTTTGCCTCCACATGGAAGAGAAGACAGTTGCAGCAGTGAGATAATCTAATTTTATTACTTGTTTTAGAGTTTATATAATCATACATAGCATTAAGTACAGGTCAATCAGTTTAATACATAGACTTGTTTGTTGGTGGCACTTTATGTTCAACAAGTATTGATGTCCAAATCAACTAAAAGCTGTTCTCTTGAATAATATTCTGATTAATAGAAACATTAAAAGTTCTTGTTTTAAATAGTCCTTGTTTACAAACGTCTTTTTTTAGATGCCATTTTTGTTGCTTGTGGTTAACGCAGAGAAAAGTCAAAATTGCAATTTTGGTTGAAATATATTGTAGGCAGAACGCAATCATTTCTGCTCTAAGTTTAGATGCTGTGGGTCTTTTAGCAACTAATCTGCACAGCAAGAACACAAAATGATTTGTTGTTTGTATATGTTCAAAAAGACATGATAAATGAAACTGGGAAAAAAATCACATTAAATCGCAATATTAAGAAAACAAATTGCAATTAGATTATTTTCCAAAATCGTTCAGCCCTAGCGGGAAGGAAAAACCTCCAGCAGAACCAGAACCGGGCTCAGTATGAGCGGTCATCTGCCTCGACCGACTGGGGGTTACAGAAGACAGAGCAGAGACACAACAAGACAGACCAAAAAGCACAGAAGCACAAATTGATCCAGTAATCTGTTCTACATTAGATGGTAATAGTAGGGATCGGTCTTCTCTGGATGATGTCACAGTTAACAGAACGTCAGACCAGGTGTACCTACTTTGAAGAAAAAAGAGAGAGCGCAAAAAGTTAAAAGCTGAAATGACAACAGTCATTTCAATGTAATGCAATTCAAATCTGAAGAACAGTAGACTGGAGAACAGTAGAAATCAGTAAAGTGAGAAAAATAGGCCCTGATGTCCTCCAGTAGCCTAAGCCTATAGCAGCATAACTATAGAGGTAGCTCAGGGTAACATGAGCCACTCTAACTATAAGCTTTGTCAAAAAGGAAAGTTTTAAGATTAGTCTTAAAAGTAGACACGGTGTCTGCCTCACGGACCAAAACTGGGAGTTGGTTCCACAGGAGAGGAGCCTGATAGCTAAAGGATCTGCCTCCCATTCTACTTTTAGAGACTCTAGGAACCACCAGCAGACCTTCAGTCTGAGAGCGAAGTGCTCTGTTAGGAACATACGGGGTAATCAGAGCTCTGATATATGATGGAGCTTGATTATTAAGGGCTTTATACGTTAGAAGAAGAATTTTAAATTCTATTCTTGATCTATCAGGAAGCCAGTGAAGGGAAGCTTAAACAGGAGAAATATGATCCCTCTTGTTGATTTTCATCAGAACTCTTGCTGCAGCATTTTGGATCAGCTGAAGGCTTTGAACTGCATTTTGTGGACTTCCTGATAGTAAATAATTACAATAGTCCAGCCTTGAAGTAACAAATGCATGAACTAGTTTTTCAGCATCACTCCTGGACAGAATGTTTCTAATTTTGGCGATATTCCGAAGGTGAAAAATGGAAACTCTGGAAACCTGTTTAATATGGGATTTAAATGACATGTCTTGGTCGAAAATAACACCAAGATTTTTTTACTTTATTACCAGAGGCCAAGTTAATGCCATCCAGATTAAGTGATTGATTAAAGAGTTTATTTTTTGAGGACTGGTCCAAAGATTATAACTTCTGTCTTGTCAGAATTTAAGTGCAGGAAATTTAAAGTCATCCAGCTTTTGATGTCATCAAGACATGACTGCAGTCGAAGTAATTGATTAGATTCATCAGGATTTATGGATAAATATAGCTGAGTGTCATCAGCATAACAGTGCAAATTAATCCCATGCTGTCTGATAATTTTGCCAATCGGACAATGAAACTGAAACACCTGGTTTTAGACCACAATAATTTATAGTATTGTGTAGGGCCTCCTTTTGTGGCCAATACAGCGTCAATTCGCAATAATATTTAGATCTGGTGACTGTGCAGGCCATGGGAGATGTTCAACTTCACTTTCATGTTCATCAAACCAATCTTTCACCGGTCTTGCTGTGTGTATTGGTGCATTGTCATCCTGATACACGGCACCTCCTTCAGGATACAATGTTTGAACCATTGGATGCACATGGTCCTCCAGAATGGTTCGGTAGTCCTTGGCAGTGACGCGCCCATCTAGCACAAGTATGGGGCCAAGGGAAAGCCATGATATGGCAGCCTAAACCATCACTGATCCACCCCCATGCTTCACTCTGGGCAAGCAACAGTCTGGGTGGTACGCTTCTTTGGGGCTTCTCCACACTGTAACTCTCCCGGATGTGGGGAAAACAGTAAAGGTGGACTCATCAGAGACCAATACATGTTTCAAATTGTCCACAGCCCAAGATTTGCGCTCCTTGCACCATTGAAACCGACGTTTGGCATTGGCACGAGTGACCAAAGGTTTGGCTATAGCAGCCCGGCCGTGGATATTTACCCTGTGGAGCTCCCAACGGACAGTTTTGGTGGAAACAGGAGAGTTGAGGTGCACATTTAATTCTGCCGTCATTTGGGGAGCTGTGGTTTTATGTTTTTTGGATACAATTCGGGTTAGCACCCGAACATCCCTTTCAGACAGCTTCCTCTTGCGTCCACAGTTAATCCTGTTGGATGTGGTTCGTCCTTCTTGGTGGTATGCTGACATTACCCTGGATACCGTGGTTCTTGATACATCACAAAGACTTACTGTCTTGTTCACAGATGCGCCAGCAAAACGTGCACCAACAATTTGTCGTCTTTTGAACTCTGGTATGTCACCCATAATGTTGTGTGCATTACAATATTTTGAGCAAAACTGTGCTCTTACCCTGCCAATTGGACCTTCACACTCTGCTCTTATTGGTTCAATGTGCAATTAATGATGATTGGCCACCAGGCTGGTCCAATTTAGCCATGAAACCTCCCACACTAAAATGAAAGGTGTTTCAGTTTCATTGTCCAACCCCTGTATATAGTAAAGAGAATTGGTCCAAGGACTGAACCCTGTGGTGCGCCACAAGTGACCCTAGAGTTTGAAGAAGATTTATTTTTAACATGAACAAACTGGAATCTGTCTGACAGATAAAATTTAAACCAGCCTAATGCTTTTCCCTTAATCCCTACAGTATGCTCAAGTCTTTGTAGGGGAATATTATGATCAACTGTGTCAAATGCAGCACTGAGATCTAGCAGGACAAGTATAGACACGAGTCCATTATCTGAGGCCATGAGAATATCATTGGTGACCTTCACCAGAGCTGTTTCAGTGCTATGATAAGCTCTGAAGCCTGACTGAAACTCCTCAAGTAGGTCATTACTTTGTAAATGTCCACAAACAATTTAAAGTCTAACTATTGGACTGAAAAAAAAAATCCTGAAAACCGTTGAATAACTTCCAGAACAAGGTAAACTTTGAATATTCACATATCAAAAGTGTTCATATTAAGTTTAAATATGAAATATTGCAAATTTTTTACACCGATTATGGTATTCCGCGTTTGAGTGCTGCCTCCGTTTACGATCAGCCATTTCCGACGTGTGACATCAGTTCAAGAACACCGGGAATGCGCGAAGCGAACTTGCATAGAAACACACATTGTTTACATTGTACAACCGGTACGGCTAAATATGGCTATATGGATGTTTTCCAGTATCTTCTTTCACACACCAAATCTGCTGATCCACGTCTACTTTGAGCAAAAAAGTAGCTTTTAAAAAAAATTCCTAGAGAGAAAAGTCCACAATAAAATGCCTTCTAGGTGCGTAGTTAGTGGCTGTAGTGTCGCCTATAGGCCTAGTGCAGACCGCGTTGAGGTTGGTTTGACATTGGACATTCAAGCTCCTCGGAGTCAGCGGAATCTAGCTCACGGTTGATGGACTCCGATTTCGGCCAGCGTCTCTCGGCTGCTCCCTTCTCCCATACGCGGTGGGACCGTCAACAAATCTGATTTGATTTTTGTTTGCCAAGAGAGTTCCGCTGACTCCGCGGAGCTTGAATGTCCAATGTCAAACCAACTTCACCGCGGTATAGTTCACAACGACACATGTTAAAACGTCTGAAGGCATGAAATGCGAATAAGAGTTTTTGAACTTTAATGTATCTAATGCTGATTATTCATTGAATCATTTGAATTTAAATATTTAAAATACTTTCACAGCAAAAATTATATGCGACTAATTTAGATTAATTAATTACAGAGTATGTAATTAATTAGATAATTTTTTTTAATCGATTGACAGCCCTTAATAAAACTAATAAAGTCTGTGAATAAGGCCTTTGCTCCTGAATTTTGTGGTGAGATCACAGCAGCTCCTGCATGATGAGCAACACATAAAACTCATTTCAATGATCTGTTCCAAACTCCAAAGCTTCAGGGAGTTCCATCAAACCTAACCCATTTTCTTTGCATGTTTCTTGTGTAACATCCACTTGCTAGCCTACCACACATACTTGTGATAACTGTGCTGAGATGTCTATGGATGACTGGCTTGTTTTTTCCAAATCATAAATTCTAAAATCACAACTGAATAAGTTTCTAATTTTTTTTTCTTGGCTAAAGCAACACCGCCACTCTATCAAATGTGCCATTTTTGTCACGTAGATGCCCACATTTAGTCCCAAAATGGGCATTTTTTTGTTATTCGAAATGGAAAACGTAGCTCAAATAATTTTTCAAATTTTGCTCATCCCGTTTTGACTCTGAAAAAGAGAAGCACTTTGTATTTTCATTTAAATTTTTGTATTTTAAAACAAAAATCAAATAACTATTTGTCTTTTAATCCCCGTTTCTAAAACTAAAATCAAATGACCAAAAGATACACTGACCAAATACCTGCTATGAAGAGAAAAAACTGAGAAAAAATAAAGATAAAAGTTTAAATAACAACAAATAATGCGATATTCTGGAATAGTGGGAGAACCCAGAAGAGTAAGAGAAATTAATCTTGATGTCATCCAGCAGCCTAAGTGTAAAAGGAATACACAGAACCTACAGGAATGCTCCTTCTCCCCATAATGTCCCAGTGAATTGCTTTCTAAGAGCACATTCTTGGCTTTGAGAAACATGCTGGCAAGTTCCAGTCGACTAACTGCAGTTTTAATCATTTTTGCTTCCTGGACTGAATTAACATTTTGCTGTAAAATTTCTAAACTCCGATCTCAGAAACCTTTCCCAGTCAGCGGAACACAGCAACAAGTAAATTCATCTAATTTTTTTATTTATCTTTCTAGCATGGGCAGGATAAAGTAGGTTTTAGTAGTAGGACATCCTAAACTGTCACTGACAGTGTTTCCATCCAATTCTCATGCTGTCTTAAAGCCAAAGAGAGCCCAACAGATTTTACTTTCACAAGGGGAGCAGTATTGCTTTCACAATAGTGCTCTGCTTTATTTATATATGCATAAAGCTTTACTAGATTTTATTCTAGGATTATGTCTTGTTCAATGGACACAAAAACGGAAAGGTACAAGAGAAAAATTAAGAGACAAAGATGAGACGAAATACTAAAAGGGAGAAAAGGTAAAACAAACAGAGGAGTGGAAACGGAGAGAACAAGATAATATCTTCGGAGTCTGCTTCTACATCTGCAAAGGGAAATACAAAAAGAAAAGCAAAACTATCAAATAAAGTATTTCAGGTAGAGAGAGAGAGAGAGAGAGAGAGAGAGAGAGAGCTGGAGGACTGCTGGTGCTGTGCTGTGAATCCAGGGAGACGCTGACAGCCCAGGAGCATCCAGGGTAGGCATGAGAGCACTGACTAGCAGATGCGAGGAGTTCAGACTGACATACGTGGGAAGATCTCTGACAGGCAGAGCGGCTCCGTCTGAGTTTACTCTCTGCTCCTGTCAGGATGAGCTGCAGTGCGTTATGAGGCGGAGGGATATTTCAGCGTCACTTAGTTTAGAGCCAAAACAATCAACTTCACTTTCAGAAACAAGCCCAAAAAACTGCAACCCGCAACTCATGAAATTTACAAGCGACTTTAGAAAAAATAAGGCCAAAGTTGCATAAAATAAGTGGGCTTCGCAACAGTGAGCATGCTTTCAAAGTGTGTCGTATCCCTCCGCCGCTCTGGTCGGTACACAAATGTTACATTATAAAAAAAGAAAAATCTACCGAAATGTCTCGCTCTCATGTCATCTTGAAGACATTCTTCTTCGAAATGTTGGCTACAGACGACATTTTTTCTCTCTGGCCTGAAGTTCAATGGCAAGTTGGCTATCCAACAAAAGAGCCCGTGGTGGATCATGAAGCGGAAAGGTGAAAAAACTGTTTTTTTCACCTTTACCCGATGTATTGGAACATCCAACTGCCATGCACGTGGGCATTGTTGCTTCAACAATAGCTGTTGTGAATTTCAATGGTGAAGTCCTCTGGAAATCCAAAATAATTGTTTTTGTAGAGCACAGTGCCTTACCGCGACATTACATCACAGAATGTGAAGTCGGCCAATAATGGCCGCCCCCTTACACAGTGATCGAGATGACAATTTATGCTTTTATTTTCTTATTGATTAACGCTAAATTCATTAAATCACCACCAACGTATTAGTTTTAGGTATAGCTAATGATCCACTGATTTTTCCTTGTTGACCGGACTTTCGATCGCTTTACCTGATGGGGCACCATTTTTTTTGTTTTGCTTTTCTAGACTTACGCCTGGTCACGTCGTACTTGCTTACTGAATGCTGTGTGTGTAACTTGCGTAAAAAACGTGACATAAGTCATGCTGCCCGGCTCTGGTGCTGCCTGGAATCGTTAAGCGAGCTGCCAAACGGTGCCATGGAATCGGAACACACAGAACTGGTTCTGAACAGGAACCGGTTTTCGATTCCCATCCCTACAGACAGACGTGGGAAGATCTCTGTCAGGCTGAGAGAGGAGAAACACAAGGCTGGATGAGGTTTGGGTGAAGACAATCCATCGGGAAGAGGAGGCTGAGGAGGGCTTTTGTAGAGGAGTGAGCAGGTGGAGCGAGTTCTGACTTAATTGGAGCCTGTCAGGTGAGGTTGATTGCTGTGGAGCAGAAGCAGGGTGGCTGGAAATCTCACAGGGAGACAGGCAGGCCAATGCTGTACCATGACGAATATGAGATGTATAAAGTGACAGCTAAGCTAATAATAGGGGTTTTCTGTATAAAAGTTAGTCTGTAAGCACCTGAATCTAAGCCCCTGTAGGTGTATACGAGAGTGCACTTGTATATGTAAAGTTTATCCATAAGAAAAATGCTCAAAAGTGGTTGCAAGACTCTGGGGAAACCAGAACTCCAGATGCCTGAAAGAGCCCCCAGTGCAAAGGTGCCCAAGAGGGACAAACACAGGGATAGCTGCTTCCCCCATCCCAGGGAAGAGCCCCAGGAAAAGCCCCAACAGCCACAGTCTTGAATCCCCCGGGAGCTGCGGCGATAAGCCCACGGGCTCTGCTGGCAGCCAGCTACTCCAGAGCCACAGGGCCCAGGCCCTGCAAAGCAGCCACCACGAGTGAGGCAGCACACACACAAGCACCCGGCCCTGGACACCAAGGACCACCAACAAACCAGTGGGTCGAGGCGCCAGCGGCAGCTCCCCACCTAATGGAGACCTGAGATATCACAGGAGAGGGGGCAAACCAAACCCAACCTGACAAAGACAAAATGAAAACCAGATACAGTCACATTCACGCATTCCCACCCTAGTGCCCACACACGCATACAGTCTTACACACAAAAAAGGGATGCAGTACACACACTCACACTTATTACACACATCCTATACTCCCAGGTCCAGGAACTGGCACCCCAGAGGGGTATCCAGCCCCATTCGCACACACACATTTACACCCTGACAGTGGTGAGCTATGTTAGTAGCCACAGCTGCCGAGGAGCAGGCTGACATAGGTGAGGCTGCTATACATCTGCAGCCCTCGGACCACCATCAGCAGGAAATTCGGGTGAAGTGTCTTGCCCAAGGACACAACGACTGAAGATCAAACCGGTACCCCACCAGTTGCAGGACGGATTCCTTAACTCCTACACCACTGTCGCCCCACAGTATCTAAATTGTTTCAACCAAACTTTTCCCAGTTTTCTCTGCCAAACATTATCCTTTAATTGGCCCTGTTGTTGTGACAGCAGGTTTTCTGGTTTGTGACAGTACTTGGCTGAGCTGTTTCAGGCAAAGTTTTAGGGAGCGCTCTGGCTCATGCTGACAAAAACAGGGGAAAGATGCTTGATTTGGGATCCAGGCACTCTGGGGATGCCCTGCCAGATCTCTGGTGGGGCTGCACTCAGCGCTATCCTCATAACTTAAACTATAACTGTAACTACAACTGTAATAACTAATGTGCAATACCTACTGTGCAATTCTATTTAAGACACTGTGCAATAACCTGTGCAATAATACTGTTAAATAATCCTGTTTAATAAGCGACTTTAGCTGCATAGATATCTGAATACCTCACTGTTGCTCTTACCTGGTACCACTTAATGTAAAATGTCATTCCATTTGTATATAAGTCACCTCAGCGTACATAAGTCACCCTAAATATCTGCTTATTTCCCCTGTGCTTTTATTTTATTTTTTATTTTTGATACACTGTACATGTGTGGACACACTGTATATACCTTATACCTTATGCACTTTTCCTCCTTTTGGCACCTTTCTTTTTGTTTATTAAGCCGAAGTGTGACAAGTGAATTTCTCCACTGTGAGATCAATAAAGCCCTATCTTATCTTATCTTATCTTATCTTATCTTATCAGGCCTATAAAGGCCACTCTGAGTCACAGCTGGGGCATGCACTTTAGAATAGTTCAACTGGCTTGAAGATGCCTCTTAGGCCAGATCTCTGGTTCGGCTTCTCCCTACAAAACTCAGAGAAAGATCACAGCTTGTTTCTGAGGCGGTGTCTAATTCCGTGGCTGATTTTGCAGAAACAGATTCTTCTTAGATTTGGTTCCAGTTTGAAGAAATGTTTGTCTGTTTTAGCCAGTAAATTGAACATTACAGCCCACTAGTGTGAGTTTGATTGGAACAAAAGGCCTAATAGGTCAAAGGAGGCGAATGCTCCCCCAGAGTCGTACAGTGAGTCAAAGAGCTGCAGTTGTGTGTCATGCATCCAGTTTTAGTATTTGACACAGCTGTGAGGCACCACAGCACGACTGTTCTGTGTTATCCTGTGAAGAACTACCTATCTGTCCAGTGTAAACTTTCATAAACCTCAGGTTTTCCTCTGTTTTCCAATTAGTTCAAACCTGTGTCCATGATAAACATGATGAAATGCATTATAATATCTTAATTCTGTAACCCTGCGGTTCTGATTGTTAATAAAGTTTATATATCTAGCCAAAGGTTTTAGCTTAAATTTTGCTGCCCTCTTAGCATCTGAGCTGAGGATATATGAACTTAACATGGGCTTTAAAAACATGGATTTTGTAAAATACAGGAAAGAAAAGAAATTAAAATGTTTTTTTCCCCCACATTTTAAAAGCTGTCTGTATGTGTTTTACATAAGTCTCCAGACTTGCCTGAATATAGAAAATGTTATTGTACCTAGGGCCGATTGAGATTATGTTGTGGCAGACATGAATAATAGATTCCTAGAATTCAAATGTTCTCAGGTGACTGAATGTCAGAATAGCTTTCCACAGCAATCCTACACACTCCACCAGCAAGGTGTGACAGAAAAAGAATCTGACACTTCAAACACTTTGTAACCATTCCACCATTAATCGCAGTGCCACAGAGGCACCACATCGCTAGTTTCTCTCAGATTTGTCTCTTTCCTCGTCTGCAACCCCATGAGAGGTTCTGTTTTACAAAGCATTTACTTAACACTAATGTGTGAACAAGACAAAAACAATGGAGAGAAGGTGTGTGGTGGTGTGTGTGTGAGTGGGGGTGGTGGTGGTGGTGGTGGAGGAGGAAAGCTGACAAATGACAAGAGAAAACAATCTGTGCAAGTGCTGTATCTTCTTTATCTGCCTAAGTCAGTAAAGGGCCCATCTACTTGCAGCATAGTGAGAATCCTCCCTCAAGGAAAAGAAGCAGTGCTTGCTTCATGTGCTTTATCATTTCTGTGTAGCTCTTGTTTTATTAGGATGTAGAGAATGTTAAATGTGCTAAGTTGCACAAAGGTGAAGGAACAGCGAGCATGGAGGAGCAGGTGTTGGAAGAAAGGGAGAACATTTAGTTCACTGTACCTGAGAGGAAAGGAAAAGAGGGTAGAGTTTGGAGTCACAGAAATGGAAGTTTAAACTTTTACAGAGCTGTGGTTTCACTCCTCAAAATGTCAGTTTCACAGCTAACTTAAAAAATCAACAATTTAGATTCATGGTAATATTAGAATTTTTTTTAATAAAACAAAAAACCTGGAGTCTACACTGTAGAAAGATCACAATGGCTCAGGAAATGCAACACAAAATGTTTCCAACCAATGTTGGATGTTTTGCAAGTACAGGAAAAAAGATTTACTTTCCTTGTTTTAAAGCACATCTGAAGAATTCAATTCAATTTATGTTATTTAGATAGAGTGGTGTCAATTCACAACTAGTCATCACAAGGCACTTTACAAAGTCAAGTTTATCAAATCATACAGACAGACTGGTTAAAGGTTTTCTATCTAAGAAATTCACGCAGATTGCATTGAGTATGCAAGAAGACAACTCCTCTTTAACAGGAAAAAACCTCAAGCAGAACCAGGCTCGGTGTCCACGGACATCTGCCATGACTGACTGGGGATTTAGGAAGATAGACCATGCAGACACTAAAAGAACACTGAAGAACTGATCTGTGTTAGAGAACAGTAAAAGGGTAATGGCACACTTGCTCCATAGGTGGCTTTATCTAGGAAATACAGCGCCTACTAGCGCCGATATATGGCAGCTTCTGTCAGTCTGCCCCATGGCAGCTGTAGCTACTAACAAAGCTCACCACCGTGAGGGTGTGAATGTAGCATAAAGCGCTTTGAGGTCATCAGATTTGAACGCTATACAAGTACAAGCCTTTTACCATACAGTTATCGAAGCCCAATAAAATGGACGAAAACCAGTCTGCAAACAATTTCTAAACTCAGCTTGAATGAGTTCTAGGCTTAAATGGATGACCGTATTTTATGTATTTTTGTTTCTCTTCCTACTGAATTCCACAACTTTCTCCAAAACGCCTTCTTTCCACTTTTAATTGTTTTCTCACCATTGCTTGCAGCCTTTTAAATTCAATAAGATTTTGTATATTATAATTTTATTTTAATAATCGAAATGATTATTTTGATATATTTTTACATTTCCATATGCTTGTGTCCACCATGGTACACATTTCTTTTTATGTTTCCCTCCTTTCTGATAAATTGACTGTTTAGGAGCTTCTAAGATGGCACACATTGAATGATTCAGCCCCTCTATATCTTGATAAAGATTAATTATCCTTAATTGTTTGTTAGTAATCAGTCTAAATTTTTCCCAATGAGCAGTACTGAAGTTCCCTCTGTCTAACTTCACACTTTCACTCTCTTCCATATTCAATCCTACTTCTGTCACAATAATATAATTATCACTTCCTATTTTTCCTTTTCAACTTTCCATGTACATACACCAGCTACGGTTTCTGACCCAAAAGTTAGATCAATCGCCTACTCTCTGCCATTTCCTAATATCTATTCGTGTACTGGTCCCATCACTTAAAGATATTAGATTTTTTTTTTTATATCAAATAGTTCTTCAATCACTTCTCCATTGTTATCATTGTGACTTCCCCATAATGTACTATGTGCATTAAAATTTCCACAATATATTATCTTCCCCTTCAAATTTTCTGTCAGCTCCTTTAATAATTCCAAAGATAACCTTTTACATGGATTATAAAAAATAAACTATCTTCACAGCCCCAATTTCACTCCAAACTTCAATTATTATCATTTCCAAATGATTCTCCTTTTTAGGAACTGTATATGGTATTTGTTGATTGAAAAATATCACACACCTCCTTGACCCTCCTCTCTGTCCCTGCGTATACGCTTAATCAATCAATCAAGTTTATTTGTATGGCCCTTTACAATAGCCGGATGGTACCCAAAGTGCTTTACAGTAGAGCCATAAAACAATACGTAAGACATACACAACATACAGATTCAAAAAAAGGTGCTGTAGTGGTGCAGTGCTGCTGGACGTTAAAAGCCATTTAAAAAATACATAGAAAGGAGCAGACAAAAGGAGGAACACCTAAGAGACCGTATTACCCAGGTCAGAATTAAATGCTAATTTAAAAAAGTGGGTCTTAAGCTTCGTTTTAGAAAAGCTGAGATCAGTAGCGTTGCTGATGTCAGGGGGTAGTTTGTTCCACAGTCTGGGAGCAGCGACGGCAAAAGAGCGATCGCCCCACTGTTTAAGTCTTGACCTAGGGACCTCTAACAGAAGCTGACCCGAGGAGCGCAAGGCTCTGCCACAATTGCGAAAAGTTAAAATCTCAGACAAGTAAGAGGGGGCCAAGCCATAAATGGCTTTAATTACAAACAGCAGGAGTTTAAAATAAATTCTAAAACGGACTAGAAGCCAGTGGAGAGATGACAGCACAGGGGTAATGTGTTTGCGTCTGGACATGCTTGTTAAAAATCAGGCAGCAGCGTTCTGTACAAGTTGGAGACGAGAAACTGATGACTGAATGAGGCCAACGTAAAGGGCATTGCAGTAATCCAGTCTTCAACTGATGAAAGCATGGATTGCCTTCTCGAGATCCTGCTGACTGAGAAAGGACTTGACTTTGGCCAAAAGACGGAGTTGAAAAAAGCTTGAGCTGACAACAGAGCTAATCTGTTTGTCAAATTTGAACCCATTATTGAACCCAAGATTTTTGACATGAGAATTAAAATAGGGGGCCAGAGTACAAGAGTTTGTTGATAACATTTGACATAGAGGGAGAACCAAACAAAATGCATTCAGTTTTGTTGTCGTTTAAGTGTAAAAAATTCTGTGACAGCCACTGCTTTATATCTGTGATGCAGTCCAGTAGCTTAGTAAAGGCAGTGTTTTTGTTTGGCTTCATAGGCAAATATATCTGCAAGTCGTCGGTATACAAGTGAAAAGACAAGTTGTGCTTTTTTATAATTGATCCCAGAGGTAACATATACATTGAAAACAAAATATGGATGAGAATAGATCCTTGTGGCACCCCACAGGGCAGCGATAGCTTATATCGACTAATGACTCAATCTAATGTTGGTTTCAGCCAAGTCTCTTGAACACCTATAATTTCTGGTTTATTTTTCAGATTTTTAATATAACCTTTAACCATTTTCTATTAAAGTCCTTGTATTCCATTGCAGAATAATCATGCATTTCTTCCCTCACCACTTGTTTTTTCAGCTCCTTTGATTATTTAATTTAAATATATAAAAAGAATAAGCTTGTCAGTTGTTATACCTGTTGTCTTAAATTCTCCTCTTCTGCTGCTCTCTGCTCTCTCACTTTTCCTGTTTCCACCCCTGAGTCTTGTCCTTGCACTCTTTTCACTGCTTCAGCATAACTTATGGTGTTATCCACCTTCACTTTCTGAACTTCCAAAGCTTTCTTCTTGACTTCACAACCTCCGTGTCGCAGAGTGCTGACTTCCACAGTTACATTTCATCTGTTCATCCCCTTTACATTCTTCAAACCTATGCTCTCCTCCACATCTTGGACATCTTTGTTTCCCTTTACAGGCTACAGCTATGTGTCCATACCTCTGACATTTATAGCATCAACATGGCTGCCAACTTTTCACCAAACCTTGGAGTGAGATTTTGAAAGAGGTTGGACAGGCACTCAGCGCGGCGCCCTTGTGGGTAAAATTGCAAGGCAATGAAGACAGGCACAGTTATAGGTTGTAGGTTTTGAGAGGATTTAAATCAGATAGAGAAGCAAAATGTGGGCTGTTTTGTAGCACAGTAAATATTACTGAATAATAATAAGTGATTTGTGGTGTGATTGTTTTCTGTATTCTGGGGATTTTCAGAGGATTTCACAATAAAGTAAATGAAAGTATGGCCCCTACTAAAATACTTACAACTTATGTATACTCTACAGACATAATTTGAAAATTCTGTTTATTAATTATTAATCCATGCAGTTTAACCAAAATAAACAATGGGGCACGAATAAGTTATTTCTGGATTACTGGCACTAATACAGGAACCAGTGATACTAAATCCCCTGCAAACCATATTGTATAAATAAATAAATAAAAAAAAAAAATATATATATATATATATATATATATATATATATATATATATATATATATATATATATATTCCCCTAATAGTCCCACAGAGGGGAAATTTGCGATCTGCTTTTAAACCATTGCTTAGGGAGCAGTGTGCTGCCGACACTCAGTGGCGCAAAGGAAGCAATCTGGGGCTAAGGGTCCTGCTCAGTCACCCAGAATGATCAGGTTTTAAACCGTCGACCTACAGGGCTTCTCCAAGAAACACAGACCGGCCTCTCTAACCTCTAGGCCACCACATCCAGTAAATTAATATTTGTTATTAGGCTAAAGATTAAATATATCAACCCATTAATATTATTATTATTATTATTTACAATTGATATGAGAGTTAAACAATTCAGCTTTTAGGAGGCTTTAAAATCTTTAAGGAAATCACCATGACACAAGACAGCACTTTTCTGTATGTTTAATTTGGTAAAATGTGATGGAAATAAAGTGCTGAAACACATTAGAGGAATATTCAAATTAATAATAAAATTAAACCATGCCAGTACTAAAGAAAATTCTAAGCCACAAAATGTAGGATCTATCCAGCAAATAACACAGGCCTAAGCACAGCAAGCCTGAACACCAAGACAGGACCAAACCTGGCAATAATTTAGACTTAACTGGATTTATCCAGGCCTAAACAGTGACAGTGCAGGACTAAATCAGATAAAACGTACCTTCTTAAAACCAGTACTCGAAGTGTAAAAGATCCTTATGCTCCACCACAACATTCAAGATTCTTTTTGTCAGTTCCCCTGTGTGCAAGGCATCCTTACCAATATTGACAAATGTAAACTAGTTGTAAACACAACACGACAATGTCCTTTTCTTCCAAGGTTTTGGGATATTTTGGTGAAGATGGCCTCTGCAGATCCACAGTTTTTCCTACTTGTTGTGCACATCCCAAAGAAGCTGTGAATAACTTTTTCTATTATAAAGATCCGTACAGTGAGGGGGTTCATCTTTTCAACTCCTGCAAAGAGACAATAAAGTCATCTAAGACAAACATGGTTAAAAAGCAAATTATTACAGATTATGCAAAGAAGGGAAATACCTGTGTCATTGGATCCGTCTGTTATCAGGGTGATACTTTATTAGGCCAAAAGTATTAGGTTTTTTTTGTTTGTTTTATAAAACTGCTTCATAAACCAAGGAGCTACAGATTGTAATAACAGCTAACCAGATTAGCAAAATGTCATTACTTCATATCACAATTTTTGTTGTTGTTTCTCATTCATATTGAACCTACCTATAGTCCTGAGCTGTCTTTGAATCTTTAAAACATTCCTTCATCCAAAGTGGTCAGCAACGGCAAGAGGCACTAGAGCTGCAGCTATTTTAACTTCAGTTATTCTTGCCTGTAAAAATAATTTTAAGAACTAAATTATTTTTTGACAATACACAAACAGCAAAACAATGCGTGAGTCTCACCCCCAATGCGGGAGAGTTGGCAGCCCTGCAGCAAAGAGGTTGAGGAACATGTGGCTAAACGATAAAACTCATGCAACCAATTTTTATTCATTCTGGCACAACTAACTCCTTAAACTTTAAGACCACAGACAAACTGTTGACTCTCTCACCATTACCTGTACCACAATCCTCTGATTTTCTTCACCTCCCCACTGTGAATGTTACGTGTTAGTTTTTCCAGATCCTGCTCAATAGGAATGCCATATTTACTCCACGAGACCCTTTCTTTTCATCAAGAACTCTTTTCTCAGACAGTACTTTCATGCAGATGTATACATAGATTATTAACTTAATTTAGACTGTTGATTTCTTTCTGGTCCTTTTGACCAAGTCAATTCATTGCTAGTACTGCCTTTAACTATCTACAACTTTCCAAATATCAGTTGGTCTAAGGTAAAACTTTAAAGTGAACTGATTTACACTGCGTCCAACATAATTATTCATCAGTATAAGAAATTATTTTCTCTTAAAGTTTCTGAGCTTCTAGTGTTTTTGCAATGATTATAGTTTTCCCCCAGTAATTCAGCACATCAAGAACACTGTCCAAACCAAAGCTAAGATCAATATTTCAGCTATACAGAAAAAAGTTAGAATTTTTAACCCTTCAGATCTGATGACCAAGCTAACATCATATTGCTTAAGCAATATGATGTTAGCTTCAGAAAATCGTTTGACCATCATGCTTAACAGACCACAACTCTATAAATAAAACACAAAGCCCTAACTACAAAAAGGGAACTTCTAAGCAGTAAGCCTTTCAGTGTATTTACAATCTAAGGGTGTACATATTATATGAGCAGGCTACACTTAGGTGATCTGATCGCAGACACTTTGTATCCTTCAGTTTTTGTTAAGAGTTCCCTTTTACCCCTCCTGTGGACATCATCTGGTATTCTTTTCATGCTTCAGTTCCTGTCAGCACCAGAACAAAAACACACTGACCCAGCTGAGCAATCACTTTAGATGTTTACTTTATTGTTAGATTTGTGTTAACATATCTTTTTGTCTCTTTTCAGACTTAACTGTCCCTCTGGACATTTTTAATAGTTCCCCTTAGCTCAGCAAAACTAGATAACTTCAAATGTTTATGTAATAGATGGCATGTTCAGCATGGCCTGTTGAAAACCTGAAACACCTCAACTTTCTTCTTTTAGCTCTATTCTTTTAAAATTCAACCAAAAGTCTCCCTTAGAAAAGCAATCCATATTCAATTAAGTTTGATACAGTTTTGATCGAAGCCAAAGCACATATTCCACCTGCGTTTTATACATTTATTAAAATCAAAGACCATGAGCCTTGCACTTAATTTCTCATATGCCTCCCAGGTCTTGCTTCTCAAAGTGTATTTTATGCCTTCCTCTAAATGGACTGGTTTATGATGAATCATTATTGTTACAAGCAATTTCATATTCTCTGTTATTTTTTATTTTACCTAAGGCTAAAACAAGTGATAGGATCTCAGCTTTGTTAGTGTTTGCTATTCTAGTAATATCCTATAATCATAATATAAGAGCCTCTAATCTGGTATTTCTACAGTCAAATGTCATGAATCCATTGTTAATTGTAACCTCTGTGCAATTTTATAGTAAAATATCCTGAGTACAGCTTACACGCTTCAGGAGCTTAATTTTGTATTATAGTGCAGTAAATCAAAAAAGCCTTTATGTACAGCTTATCCTAAGTTTCAATTATTTTTAACTAACCTGAATTATTTTTTGGTCAAGCCCTGTTAACCTTTCTGTGTATCTATTTAATTTGGGTTGGACATTTAATGTGAAATGCCAACCTTTGTTTTTAAACATTCTCGCTCTTTTTCCTTCTTAAAAATTTTTAGTTAAATATTTCAGCATGTTTGCCATGCTCCCATAAATGTATTTGCATTCAGAGCTGCAGTTACTTTGACACAAATAAACATTTTTGAAATTGTGGCATTAAACCTGATTACTTCACACAGACAAAGCTTTAGTCACATACAAATGACAAACGCACAACCACAAGTCTGTTGTTCCTCACTATTTTATGCACAGATCTGCAATCTTTCATTTTTGAAACGTTTCGACTGAGTCAATGCTGAAATGTATATTTACACTGACACTCTGACTGACCATTAAAATGCTGACTGCAGCAGCTTCACCAAAGTCTCCCCATCTGTGTCACGGCATTTTGCTGCTCCACATCCCCTCTCGTACATGGTTCAGCGCCGCCAACCAATCAGCACGCAGGCTCAGCCTGGCCCGCCCACTCAGCTTCTCTTCACTCAACACACAAACAACCGCGCGGCTCCTGCCTGCTGCTCAGACTCAGAGAGAGACCGCACGAGCCAAAAAACATGAAGAGGGAAAGTAGCGCCGTCTGGCTGTATTTTAGTACCGTAAATTAAATCAAGCTGTATGTTTTGTAAAAAGTCGGTTAAATTCAGTGGAAACACAACAAATTTATCTAAGCACATGAAAAAACCATGTGCAAGAAAACGTTGAGCAACAGAAACGGAGAGAGGAGACGAAACTTCTCTCATTGCCCCGACAGACCCAGACCCACAGACTGACGTCACTGACTGAGGCGTTTCAGTCCTCCAGAGAACATCCAGGTAGATAAGAGTGGTCATCTTTAGCAGCAGTTCATGTTAACTTTCAAAGTAGATATTATCTATCATATGTTACTGGAGCCCACACAGAAAATGTAATTAAGACCTTGAAAGAACCCAGTACAAATAACCTATTAAAAAGTGTTATTGAAGATAAGATAACATTAGCTAATCCTTTATTTATCCCACGACGGGGAAATTTATAGGATTAAAGCAATAGGCAGTTGTACACAACACAGACAAAATTACATAAGGATTGAAAGATATAAGAGGTGGATTAGGGGGGAAAACACTGAACATAACATTATTATTATTATTATTAGTAGTATTATTATTATTATTATTAGTATTATTTAATTGTAATAATAAAATAAAAATCAGAAAACCCGAAAGGTCAACAGTTTCATGATACATCAAGCTTCGGGACTGGCTAATATACAGCAGGTCAAAAAAGGTCATATTTTGGCTGCAGTGCTTGCTGTTCTCTTATGAAGAAAAGATCAACTAGTGCACTAAATTCAGTAGATGGGTTGAGTATAGGGCTGGACGATATAGAAAAAAGCTTATAGATTAAAATAATGCATATTGATCAATATCAATAATTATTGAAAATATTTAAAACCATATTTTATGTGCAGCTCTGCCTGGACATTTTATGATATTGCTAAATGATTTAATTTTGATAAAGAACACAATCACAGAATTCCAATTAAATCTTTATTTAACCAACTTTTTTAACCATAACAGATTTTTTTTTAAAGAAAAATAACTTAAGAGACCTGAGTTATGTTGTTAAATACTGACAAAGAATAAACTAAAGTGACCAGTAAAATGACCAAAATAAATATACCAAATAAATAAATAAAATAACCTATTTAGGTGGGAATAGTGCACTAGTTACTCCTCAGGTTTCATAATTGAGAGGCTGACGCAGGGCTGAGGTTCGAGGTTGAGGCGTGGGAAGACACAGACTGCAGCTCATGTTGCACTTATTCCCGGCACTAGTTGCACAATTTAGGGAGCGCTGTTAGAGAAAAATTTGCGTCCCGGAACTTTATATTGTGGATCAAGAGTGGCGAGTAATTGTTTGAAGCCAGGTTTTTCCAACTGCAGACAACAGCAGCATATCCATCACTATGAAGCATGTTACTGCATGCATGATGTCCTTATGCCGCTTGGAAGCTTTTTCATTTTATCACAAAGAAGGGAGCCCAGTTTAGCTGCTGTACCTGCTTTGTTTTGGAAGAAGTTCCAGAAAATTCCTAAGAAGACGCGGAGTCGCGTGGGGCTGAAACTGCTCGCGCTGCTGCGGGTGTGAGCGGCTTACGTGATGAAACAAGTTGGTTGCGTTACCAGACTTTGTTTTTACCGGTTCCTTGCAAGTTTTACAAATCACTGTGGTTTATATCTGTCAGACTGGCTAACTAGTAAAACCCCGTTTTGAGACTGTTTCCTCCGCCGCTCCTTGCTGGGACATATTTACGTGCTCTGTGTTGTGGTTTGAGAGGGCGGTGCTTTGTGACGGCGTGCCTGGGTCCGCGATTACGATTGGTAGAGAGGAAGTAGTGACTGTAGCATCAACTAATATGATAGGCTGAAAGGAAGGAAGGAAAACTCTCTATCGAAGTTTTATCGACCCTATTTTTTCCTATCGCGCCACACGTCTATCGATCGATATATATTGTTATTGAATTATCGTCCAGCCCTAGTTGAGTATACAGTTAGGTTAACTTTTTTTTTTTTGGTGTGTGTGTGTGTGTGTGTGTGTGTGTGTGTGTGTGTGTGTGTGTGTGTGTGTGTGTGTGTGGGTGGGTGGTGGCGGCAGGTGTAGAGGGGGGACCCAAAAAGACTGTGTTGTCCCAGGCTGTAGCAAAGCTGTCAGCTGGCCTGGAGACCAGTATGATCAAATCCCAATCTTATTAATTGATGTTCTGTTTTGTTTCTCCTTCCTGTTCTCATCTCTCCCAGTCTCTTTTTAATCTTATATTACCATGTTCAATTTTTTTCCTTCTTTCCATTCTTTCTTCCACTTTTCTTTTGGCTCTTGTTTGACTATGATTCTTCCTCTGATTTGCTCGTAGTTACTCTAAAATCAGTTTCTCCTGTTGTTGCCCTTTTTGCCACTCTATTCACCATTTTCTCTCCCTCAACCCCAATGTGTGCCGATACCCATAAAATATTACTTCTAAACCCATTATCTGAACAATGATTGTTGTATTTTTAATAGAATGTCTGGACAGCTTTCTGAATGATTGATCGGAAGACTAATAAGTGATGAACATGAATTTGAACATAAGATTGTCCTCAATGGTTTGACATCTTCTATCCACTGAACTGCTAATAATATTGCTAAACATTTCCCCGGTGTATAATGACATTATACCAGAATTTGAAAGAGAAAAATTAAAAAAAAAAATGACTACTGGATTGAGGGGAAATTTTTTTTTTGTGAATTTTTAATGGATCTGTCTACATCTGAATATAATTATAGTGGTTATTTATATATTGTTGTACTGTGTATGAATTAAATAGAATCTTTTATCATTTTTCCTGTCCATGAGCATTAAATATACTTTTGGAACTGGTAAAATCCATAGAGGAATAGCTGATAACATATTTGTTTGATCACATATTTGTATTTTTCTCTGCCTTCTTACCTATCACCCTTCCAAAACGTTTGATTTCCGTCTTATCTTTTTCCCAATATGACTTTAGTGTCTAGTGTTGGATCCACTTTATTTCCTTTTACATTGATCCCATATTTATTGCCAGTTCTGTTCTTCTTAATTCTAACAAAATTTCTCCTGTTGGGAAGGCTCTGGTCATAGACTATGGGGATAGGTGAGAAAATAAGGCGAGCGCCAACAATGGACAGGATGGAATGGTGGAGAACAGATGCTGACTTACGGAACGGTTGTGGGGGATGAACTGGAGGAGGCTAGTCAGGCTGTGGTAATCAGTGACATGCCAATGTGTGGTTCAAGGTCCTAACGGGTGGTCTCTTGATGGAGGGTAGACAGGCCAGATGTAAGGAGGACACCAGCAGACTTGGAGGAGCTTTTGTTGACTGGAGTGCCAGGAATGCTTGAGGGATCTGGAACTTTTAGAGTACTTGTGTGATAAAGACCAAGGAGAGACTTGTGACCTGGATAGAACTGGTGTGATCTGGGAGACATGAAAAACTTGGTGGACTCTTATTTGATCAGGTAGTTTCAGACGGACAGGGGATGATTTAATGAAGGAGTCAACGTGGAAGAACTGAGGTGCTGGAATATGCCTCGAGGGGAAAGTTCTTGGAGGACTACCACGCCAAGTGATTGGTTTGGTAAATGGGGGCTGCAATCCTCTTCTTGTGAACGTATTTCTTGTTCTTAGCTGACGTGCTGTTGAGAGCGGTCCGAGTTTGGTCCCATATCTTACAGCAAGCTCAAAGACAGCTCTTGACACATGGAATTAAGGTCTCGGGAAATGTAGATGGCAGCAGAGGGGGCTGGTAGCTGAGTAAAGCATCAGAGGGTGATTTCCCAGTGGTGGTGGATATGTGGCTTTTGTGAGCATATTCAACCCAGGCAATGTGTTTACTTCAGGAAGTAGGGCTGTTCTCACAGATACAGCGAAGGATATTCTCGTGTTCCTGGCTCATCTGCTTGCATTGGTCTGTGGGTGGAAACCGGAAAATAGTTGGACCTTGGTCCCAAGGGTGGAACAAAACTCTAAAGTGAACTGAGTAAACTGGGGACCTCTGTCTGAGATTATCTCAGGGGGAATTCCATAAACATGGAAGACATGATTGATTAGCAGTTGGTTTGTCAGATGGGCTGATGGGAGTTTGGCTAGGCTAATGAGATGCCATGCCAAAGATCATTTGTCTATTATAGTCAGGATGACGGTCTTGCCCTGAGATGGAGGTAATCCAATGCAATGTTAGACCAAAGTTGGTTAGGAATGGAGACTGGCTGTAGGAGTCCAGAAGGACGTCTGTGAGGTTTCTTATTCTTGGCACGCCTTAATTATCTGAGGATAAGGCCTATGGAGTGGCTGGAACCAGGGTGACCCAAAAACTTGGATTCATGGGCCCATTGTATGTCTTGAGACCAGAATGGATGTGGGTATGTAGAGATGTCCGGGTGGTCCTCCCCCAGGAACTGGTTTGTTGGCAAGTGCCGGTTGGATATATCATTCCAGATCCCAGAAGAGGTGGAAAAGACTGTGGTAGGAGAAGAGTCGCCATCAACATCAGGTGAGAACTGTCGGGAAAGAGCATCAGGTTTAATGTTTTTGAATCCTGGCCAGTAGGTTGTGATGTCGTTGAAATAGGAGAAGAACAATGACCTGAATAATGTAGCAGGGCTAAAGATGGTTGATGGAGTCCGAGTGTTGAGAAAAGACGGTTTCCACCCCAACGTCAGAGGTGTCAACTTCCAGGATGATTTTTTTTTGTGTGTTCAGGGTGAATGTGACATCATCCAGGGAAGACAGATCACCCGCTATTACCATATAATGTAGAACAGATTCCTGGATCAATGTGTGCTTCTGTGCTTTTTTGTCTCTCTTGTTGTGTCTCTGCTCTGTCTTCTCTAACCCCAAATCGGTCGAGGCAGATGACCGTTCATACTGAGCCTGGTTCTGTTGGAGGTTTAACCTTCCCGTTAAAGGGTAGTTATTCTTTCCACTGTCACTTCATGCTTGCTCAGTATGAGGGATTGCTGCAAAGCCATGGACAATGCAGACGGCTGTCCCTGTAGCTCTACGCTTCTTCAGGAGGAGTGAATGCTGCTTGTCAAGACTTTGATGCAATCAACTGGGTTCCCTTAGTTAAGATTTTTTTTTTTACCATTCTGTGTAATCCGACCCAATCTGTATAATCTGACTGAATCTGACTTTGGAAAGTGCCTGGAGATGACATGTTTCATGATTTGGCGCTATATAAATAAAATTTGATTGAATTTAATTGAATCAGGATGGGAGTGGATTCGAACAGATCCTTGAGGTTCTTGAATCCAGCTCCAGAAGTGGCAGTCCAGGTGAAGGTGGTCTTGGTGGAGGTGAGAGGTGTCAGAGGTTGAGCGATAATGCTGATGTTCTTCATGAAACATCTATAAACATTCGTGAATCCAAGGAACCTTTGGAGCTTTTTGAGATGTGGAAACCGGCCAGTCAATCTTGTTGCTTGGATCTTGCTGGGATCTGTTTTAACCTGTCCACCCTCAATGATATAGCCCAGGAAGGTGATCAAAGGAACGTGGAACTCACACTGCTATGCCTTCACAAATAGGCAGGTCTCTTGCAGCATCTGTAAAACTAACCTGACATGTTGTCAGTGCTTGTTAAGACTGAGGGAGACAATGAGGATGCCATTTATTCAGGAAGTCATGAAGTATGTCATTGACCAGGGCTTGGAAAACTGTTGGGACATTGGTGAGTCCGAAAGGCACGACAAGATACTCATAGTGTCCTATGGGGGTGTCTTGAAGGCTGATGCTGACTCAGTTGTAAACATCACAGAGCTCTAATTTTCAGAAAATGGTGGAACCATGAATGGAATCAAAGACAGGTGAGAACTGGCAATGAACATTTTCTTATCGGTGATTTGGTTTAAGTCATGGTAGTCGATGCAGGGCTGGAGGGATCTATCCTTTTTGGTCTAAAAAACCCCTGCACAACCAGGGGATGAGGAAGGTCTAATGATACCAGGCTTGAGTGGATTGTTGAAATAGTTTACCAGAGATTCTGGTTCAGCATTAGAGATGTTATTGGTACTGGAGTACCAGGGAGGAGGTCAATAGCACAGTCATATGGGCAGTAAGGGGGTAGTGATAATGCAAGGTTCTTACTGAAAACAGTTTGTAAGTGATGATGTTCGGAGGGAACATTGGAAAGGTCAGGGGCAACTGCGGGACTGGTCAGGAAAGAGGAGCTGAGAGTGTGCACTGACTGAAGTCTAGTAGATTAACAGAATGGGCTTCATGATTCAGACTTCAACTTCAGACTTTCTACTTGTATAGACAAAAAAAAACAGTGTGCTCATGATGATTATCTGAGGTGACCACATGGATGGGTCTCCTGCAGGTTAAAATCTCAGTCTTGAGCATGGATCAAGGGTCCCCCCGACCCGTGGACCATGCCCAACAGAACCCCCAAGTAGCGACTCAGCCCAGGATCTTAGGAGGCTTGGCTGTTAAGAGCAGAATGATATATGAGATACTACTGGTGTCATCAGGTAAGGAGTGAGGAGACTGATGGAAAACCAGTTGTCGACTGCGTATAGACTGAAAGAGAGTCTCATGCTCTGGAATGAGCACGCACTGGTGGGAAACTATACTCCATATTTGTGCTGCTTGGTCACAGTTGTGAGAACATTCAGACAGGACCTTGTTTCCATGATGACCCAGAAGCAGCAAACACGGAAACAGATTATGGTTTAGCAATGTTTTATTGAATGATAAATGGATAAAGGTATTATGGTTGTGAAAACAGGTCTGGCCGCCTGGGAAGGTTCTGGTCAAGGACTGCGGGGAAAGGAAAGAGAATAAAGTGAGCACTGACGACAGGCTGGAATGGTAATAGGGGATGAACCGGGGTTCGCTAATCAGGCTGTGGTAATTAGTGACAGGCCAAAGTGCAGTTCCACATTCTAACAGGTGTCTCTGATGGAGGTTGGACAGGCCAGATGTAAGCAGGATGCCAGCGCACTTGGAAGAGTTTTGGTCAACCGGACTGCAAGGCAGGGTTGAGGGATCCGGAACTTTCAGAGGACTTGAGTGATGAAGATAAAGGAGAGACTTGAGTGTACGGAGCAGGAACAGGCAATAATCTGTGGGTATGAGACATGATATTAGTGGGGAGAAACAACAATAATCTTTGAGGAGCAAGGATCAGGTCAGGTATTGCTCAGGTGAGGTAATGCTCTGGCGCCTTCTGTCTCCAGTCCCCATAAATGTTCTCCCCCCTCGCAGTGGTAATGGGGTACCGTTCACGTGACGTCACCGTCTGAAGAGCAACGCCCCTTTTGCCGCTTAGGTAGGGCAGACAGTTACAGAACGCCCGTAGCAGCCAGTTATTACACGTGCAACAGAACCAGCGATATGACCGACTTTGCAGCCATTAAACTTTCCCAAGACGCACGGTTTACTGGTCGCACTGTCGAAGAACACACCAACCTTCAGCTCAAACGATGGCTTGAGTGTCTAGGGCTTAAAAAGACCGGAAAACGGGCCGAGTTGATGAACGGTAAGCTTTGTTTTGTTAGTTCCTGCACGGTGGTCATATCAGGTGTGGGGGATGCGCGGCGGTCATGCCGTCGTCGGCCGTTTTTTTTTTGTAATCACCGTCCAGGGATCGGTATATGTTTAATGTTTGTCTCATTTGAAATGTTTTTGAGTAGGCTATCCTGGTAGCAGGGTATCATGTTAGCGCCTGCTACCATGATAGCCTATATGTGCCAGAATCTCGGCGCAAGTCGGTGACGTAGAGCCATGCCCCCGCAGCAACTGAAAACACAGTTGTTTTGCTTAAATGTTTACTTTTCCACATAAAGTACAGGCAACTGTAGCCACATTATTTTTTCGCAGGGGGAAAGTCGATAGTCACATGACCTGGTTTCAAGTCAATATAAATGAATAGGCAAGATAAAACATAGGGCTGAAACTTATTGAGGAGCCAAATTCCACCTGTGGACCAATGTGGATTTTTCAGTGAGATTGGGTTGTATTTTACTGTTGATGGAAAATAAAGTAATTGCCTCACACCTTGCCACAATTTATCTGTTAATCTGCGGTACATATCCTGCTTTTATTTAAGATATAATGTGGCTTATGGACATTTTTTTAAATATCTTTTAGAGGTCCTTTAGTATAGTTATGTGTCACCAGCACAAGCATAAATAACACTGCAGTTTGGAATGCTTATGGTAAAGTCGATCTATAATTAAAGTCTTACATGGAGGGATACCACCTGATGAACCAGCTTGGCTGCAATTCATGAAAATTCATCAGTGTTACCAAATTCCCCTGTCTCCAAAATGAGCGTACGCATGCGTCAGAGTTGCCATGAGGACTGCACGTTTTCCCGTCAAGTTTTAAAAAATATATATACATCCCAACTTTTGCATGGAAAGTGACATAAGTTTCAGGCCCAGTTTGTACATACACATGCTTTATAAATGAGGCCACTTGTCATTTAAAATACTTCTGTGTCAAACGTATAATTTGATTGAATTGAATAGGTTTTGGCCATATCATCCCACCCAAATAGACAGCATTGGAAACTAAAAAATAACCAAATCAAAAGGTTTTAATCACAGCAATATAACTCAGTAATCTAATTTCTTCCATTAGTTTGCAGGAGTTTCAGGCAGAGTACCAGGAACTGTTGGACTGGCTGTTGGACATGGATGCTATGGTAACCGAGAGCCACCAGTTGATGATGTCAGAAGAGCAGAGACATCACCTTTTCAAAGTAAGATGAGCTTCTTTGTGAGTCTCTGAGACAAAAGTGTATTTTTTTTTGGCCAAAACAAATTCCTTTTAAAAAGCAGATGTTAGTCAATCACTAACATCTAACTAACTTTCAAAGCTAGCCAATGACATGCCAGTCATGACATTTGCTAGCTGTGAAAGTAACAGTAAATGGACTGAACATATATATATATATATATATATATATATATATATATATATATATATATATATATATATATATATATATATATATATATATATATATATCTTTTATATACTTTATATACATTTTTGCACATGATACACATTCACCTAAATATACTCAACTATGCACACATTCAACACCAGTATTCAGATTGGAGGTGCAGCTGTAACTGAACCCACAGTTCTGATTACTACTACATTTACCATTGAACATTTGTCGCTTTAATAAGGCGTTTATAGCTAGGCCTCTTATATAATTAATACCTCCTTAAATCCTTGAGATTCTAATAATTGCATATTATTGGGAACTTGCCAAGCTGCTAGTCTATGGAGCTAAACCATTTTGTTTGTAAAATCACACAACAAAAAATTTAGCATTGAAAAATAAAAAATAAACATTGAAAAATAAACATTGAAAAGTCAAACATTGATATGTTAAACATTGTTAAAAAGTAAAAACTTATGATGATATTCTCATTTTATACTGCAGCTTTTTCTGAAAACAGAGATGTTTTCAGATGTTACCACAATCTGGCAATGTTTTACCGTTGGGGGTGGTCTAAATCGAAGGGTCCTTCACAGGCCTTCCATTATTCCGGTACTCCTCATCATTTACCTGCAGTTAACTTATGGAAGGCTCTGGTTTAGGTACAGCTGCTCAACTACAAGAAAGGGTATTATTTTCATTAATAATAATATCAAGGAATCTGGCTTTGGTTGCATCAGCTGATAGATATTAGGTATAAATGGTAAATGCTTGTACTTGTATAGTGGTTTTAACTAGTCTTAACAACCTCCAAAGCGCTTTACACTACAGTTATTCACCCATTCACACACACATTCACACCCTGACGGTGGTGAGCTATGTTAGTATCTACAGCTGCCCTGGGGCAGACTGACAGAGGCGAGGGTGCCATACACTGGCGCTACCGGGCCCTCTGACCACTGGCAGCAGGCAATGCGGGTGAAATGTCTTGCCCAAGCACACAATGACAGAGACAGTCAGAGCGGGGGATCAAACCAGCAACCCGCCAATTGGAGGACAAACTCCCTAACCTGTGCGCCACCGTCGCCCCATATAAGTATAAGTATATAAAACAGCATACATACTGGACATCTCAGAATTAACTTTGTTGTTCACTAAGGTTGTGGGTACAAACAAGGGATTTGACAATGAATTCCACTGCTCGCATCTTGTCAAAAGCAGGCAGACAAACTTACTACAATCTATAACAGAAAAAAACGTATTGTAACAGGAGAGTTTTTTTTCCATATCTGTATGTTGAGATAGAAAGATAGATAGATAGATAGACACAATCACCACAATCACCTAAACCTATTAACGGAGAGGAGCTTACCGCGGAGCACAGGAACCGAGCCGGGGGGAGTGGAGCGGAGAGACGGGCTCAGTGAATAACCTCCCGCAGGTGACTGAGTGACAGGTGTGCAGTTCGGCGGAACAGAGAGGGATCCGAGCAGCAGCAGCAGGGAGTGATCCGTGTACAACTGAAGGAACCAGAAGAGCGGCGTCCAGTGGGAGTCCTCAGCTCGGCTTGGTACCACCAAGGGAGCATCGGCTTTACACTTAGGCACTAGGAAGGGTCTAGAGCGGGGTCCAGAGAGAGGTCGTCAGGACATTAAACTTGAGGACGTCTGAGCTCGAGAAGACGCTTGGGATGGAATCCAGGACAGGGACGAACCTGAAGCACAGGAGACTAGGATTAGCGAGAGACCAAGAGAACTGTCAGGAGACAGTGGCCCACTGAGTCATACCACATTAGGTTAACACTCTGGCATCCTTCAGCTGTCTGAGCGCAGTTCTTATTGCGCCGCCGCACACTGCTGAACGACCAACAGTTGTGTGTCCTGCCCACCAGACAACTCGAACCACCCGCGAGGAGGAGAAAAGGAAAAAGGCTGCGCCGGCAGAGAAAGCACCCTGACACACACACACACACACACACACACACACACATATATATATATATATATATATATATATATATATATATATATGAAGCAAATAAAAAGAAGCAACACTGATTGACAATCAATTTCACATGCTATTGTGCAAAGGGAATAGACAACAGGTGGAAACTATAGACAATTAGCAAGACACGCCCAATAAACGAGTGGTTCGGCAGGTGGTGACCACAGACCACTTTTCAGTTCCTATGCTTTCTGGCTGATGTTTTGGTCACTTTTGAATGCTGGTGGTGCTTTCACTGTAGTGGTAGCATGATACGAAGTCTACAACCCACACAGGTTGCTCAGGTAGTGCAGCTCATCCAGGATACACATCAATGTGAGCTGTGGTAAGGTTTGCTGGGTCTGTCCGTGTAGTGTCCAGAGCATGGAGGCGCTACCAGGAGACATGCGAGTACATCAGAAGAAACCTCACAGACCTCCTTCTGGACTGCTGCAACAACTCTGCAGCAGGACCCCTACCTCCACCTTTGTACAAGGAGGAACAGTAGGAGCACTGCCAGAGCCCTGCATAATGACCTCCAGCAGGCCAAAATGTGCATGTGTCGGCTCAATCAGAAACAGACTCCTTGAGAGTGGTATGAGGGCCCAACGTCCACAGGTGTGGATTATGCTTACAGCCCAATACCGTGCAGGACGTTTGGCATTTGCCAGAGAACACCAAGATTGACAAATTCGCTGTGCTCTTCACAGATGAAAGTAGGTTCACACTGCGCACATGTGACAGATGTGGCACAGTCTGAAGGTGCCGTTGAGAACATTCTGCTGCCTGCAACATCCTGCAGCATGCCCGGTTTGGCAGTGGGTCAGTAATGGAGTGGGGTGGCATTTCTTTTGGGGGCCGTACAGCCCTCCATGTGCTCGCCAGAGGTAGTCTGACTGCTATTAGGTACAGAGATGAGATCCTCAGACCCACTATGAGACCATATGCTGGTGCAGTTTGCCCTGGGTTCCTCCTAATGCAAGACAAGAGATGGAAGACAATGCATAGATCTACTGCATTGTTCCGTAGACCTCATGTGGCTGGAGTGTGTCAGTAGTTCCTGCTAGATGAAGGCATTGATGCTATGATCTGGCTCAGTAGGCCATACACACTACTGAGCCTCATTTTGACTTGTTTTAAGGACATTACATCAAAGTTGGATCCACCTGTATGGTGTTTTTCCACTTTAATTTTGAGTGTGGCTCCAAATCCAGATCTCCATGGGCTAATACATTTGATTACCAATCAAAAATTGTGTGTGATTTTGTTGTAAGCACATTCAACTATGTAAAAAAATGTATTTAATAAGAATATTTCATTCATTCAGATTTAAGATGGTATTTTAGTGTTCTCTTTATTTTTTGAGTAGTGTATATTGTAATATGTAAAGAAAAAAGGAGTCAAAATATGCTTATTGTGTGCAAGTATACTTATTTTGTTTCACAGCAGAGTATCTGATTACTCAGGCTTTGAGACCGCGTGTGATTTCCATGGTGAAATTTCTTTCTGCCCACTCCAGCTAGGAGTACACATAAGACACAAACAAACAAACAAACAGGCGATGAACAAAGGTTACAGTGTTTTTCCCCCCAATATAGCATTCAAAAGATAAAAACATAAAAATAATTCTCTAGAAGTCCACAGTCATCTCTGCTGTCTTGAGTGGGTTATGCTCCAGGTGATCTTGATCAGTGGACCAGCCATCTGATCCACTTCCTGTATATATGCAGACTAGTCACTGTCCTGGATCAGATCAATGACACTGGTGTCATCTGCAAACTTCGGGAGTTTCAAAGATGGATCTACTGAGGTTTAGTCCTTTGTATACAGAGAGAAGAGAACCGGAGAGAGAACATTCCCCCCATCGGGGTTACTGGTGTTGATTGTTTTTGAGAGAGAAGATTCAGCTTTGTTGAAAGCCCCAGTTAATCCGGGATGTATTTTCACTCCAGAACAACACGTCAGTGGGTGGGCTGGAGTACCTATCCATAACTTGTGGCAAGAGAAATTTTTTAAATCCTGTGACAAAGTGGGTGTGAACACCATTTGCCTCAGTTTATATATATATTTTAGGTAACATTCTTGTTTGCTTGATTTAGCCATTTTTTTTTTTACAAAAATCTGTTTATTGTCTTTTATATTTCCCAAAAGACGTACAGGCAAGTAACACAGACATGTATAAAATACCAAACAAACCCGGAAAAAAAAAAACACATCAACAACTCAAACATCCAAGGTGACAAACATTAGTTGAATACAGTGAGATACAGCTCTTTTAAGTTTGATATCTCAGTAGCGTTTGCTGAGATCCAGTCCAAAAGATAAAGTCACAGTACACAAGCCGAGTGTGGCCTGACTTTGGAGTGTCAGCCTCATCCATTTCCCCGAGTAAGCAAGTACATTTGAGATCAACATAAATATAACAGACTTACAGCCATTATATGAGTTAAAGCTTAAGCAAAAGTTAGCTAGAGAACACTTCATCATGGGTGTTTATATTTTCCGAGAATAGCAAAAACTTTTCCCATATATTTTTGAATACACAGTATTTGTCCTTAATCATAAAGGACAGTTTCTCCAAGGCAAAAGAGCTTGATAATGTAGACATCCAAGATTTTTATTGGGGTCTGATTACAGATTTCCAGGATCTGGCAATATTATATTTGGCCTGCCCTAAACAGTAAAATATAGATTTCTGATCAACCGTACTTTTTTGAGTTTGAGTAGGAAAAATTCCTAAAATACACAACCTAGGACAGGGATTGAGTTTCATACCAACGATAAGTGAATTTTTTTACAGAACCTCTTTCCAACAAATCTGAATCTCAGGACATTCCCAGAGGCAGTGAATCAAATTGCCCTTATCTCCACATTTAACACATCTATCTGGAATGTCGGGATTAGATTTTTTTAGTAATGCCGGACTAACATATGTTCTCATCAATTATTTGTATTGAATTAATTTAAATTGAGTATTAATAGATTGAGTTTGTGCTTTCAGACAGGCCTTCTGCCATTCCTCTACTGATATATTACATTGCAAGTCTTTACACCATGCCTTTCTTTTGTGTTCTGGCGATATGTGGGAGCTGTCTTTAATGACGTTGTAAAAGCGGGATATTTGGCCCTTTTTTAAATGGCAATTTTTTGCCAGTTCTTCTATAGAAGTAAAAGAGGGCAAAGTTAAAGATTTTTGAGTGCCCAAGATAAAACTTCCAATTTGCAAAAATTTCAAAAAGGGTTTAGTTGGAATGTCAAATGTCTGTTTCAAATCTTTAAAACTAATCATTATCCCTTTATCAAATAAATCCGAAATTTTGCATAATCCTTTAGTGTGCTAAATTTTAAAACCCATGCCCTTTCTACCTGGTTCAAATGTCATATTGCCCCAGATCGGGGAGAATTGTGATTGTATTGGTATTTCATTTTTTAATTTATGTACATCATAACATGCTTGAATAATGTTTTTAACAAATGGGTTTGAAGTGTTTTTCAGTAACTCTTTGCATTTTCTTGAGTATAGGTATGAATTTAGGGATAATGTAGCGGTGTTTATATTTTCTATATTTACCCATGATTGGACATTTGCTGAAAACCAGCTGGATACACTAGAGCGTTGAGTGGCCCAATAATATCACTTGAAATTTGGCACACCAAGCCCTCCCCTGTCATATGGGAGATATAATAGTGATAAACGTAATCTGGCTCGTCTGTTGTTCCAAATGAAATTATTTAGGATTGTTTGGATTTTGGGGAAAAAAAAGTCGGCCGGATTGAGGGGTATAGCCTGAAAGAGATATAGGAGTTTAGGGAGGACGTTCATTTTGAGAATATTTATACGGCCAATCATGGATATAGGCAAGGAGGACCATCTGTCAATTGATTCCATTATTGAATTAACCACCGGCGTGTAGTTAGCCTGAACTAGGTCATCTATATTTGGAGTAATTTTTATGCCTAAGTAAGTAAGGCTGTTTTTTTGCTACCTGAAATGTTGTGTGGATTGGTGAGATATTTCTCTCAGCCGGTTTTAAAAATAGGATGGTGGATTTAGATTCATTTAGTTTGTACCCGGAAATGTAACCAAATTCGTTGATAGTTTTAACTAGTTGAGGGATTGAGCTATTTAGATTGACATTAAAATAATATAATCGGCAAATAATCCAATTTTAGATTCAATGTTTTCTATTCTGACACCATTTATGTTTTGATTATTCCTTATGGCAATAGCTAATGGATCAATTCCCAGAACAAAGAGGAGAGGTGAAATGGGACAGCCTTTAAGAGTGCCCCTAGCAAGATTAAATAATTTAGATACAATGTTATTAGTTATAACTGAGGCAGAAGGTTTATTATAAATTGTTTTAATCCAGTTTATGAAATAAGGTCCAAAGCCAATATGAGAGAGAACTCTGTAGAGATAATTATGTTCCACTCTGTCGAATGCCTTTTCTGCATCAAGCGAGAGCAGAGCTGTATTGGGGTGTTCAGAACTTGCATAGATTATATTCAATACACGACGGATACCATGGTAAGCTTGCCGCCCCTTTATAAATCCGTTCTGATCAGGGTCGGAAAGGGATGCCTATTTGCTAGTGCTTTGGATATTATTTCGGCGTCAGAATTCATAAGTAAGATTGGTCATAAAGATTCACAACTTGTGGGAGATTTTCCAGGTTTAGGTATTACTGTTATGATCGCGTTTCGCAAGGAAGGAGGTAATTCTTGAATGGTATAACTTTCCAATAGCATATTATATAGGGGTTGTAGTAGTTTGTTTTTAAAAAATGTATATAGGTCCAAAGGTATCCCATCTGGACCTGGTGAATTTCCTATCCTCTATAGGTATTGGTTTATCCAGTTCTGATTTAGCTGTTTCACTAAAAATTAAGAAATTATGAATTTCTTAATTAAGAATTAAGAAAGGGGTCAAATGATGTTTCTGGTATGTGTCTTTTAGATGTATATAGTTTTGAGTAGTAATCTTTGAAGAGATCATTCATTTTTTGAGGATCTGTAGTATTTTCATTTGCAGTTGTGATTTCATTTATTGCCCTCTCATTTTGTAGAGTTTTAATGTGCCACGCTAAAAGTTTTCCTGCTCTCTCTCCGTGATCGTAGTAGGATTGTTTCAATCTGAACATCTCTGATGATGCTTTGTTAGTAGATAGTTTGTCGTATTTTGCTTTCAATAATAGCAGTTTGTGTTGTTTTTCTTTGGATCCCTTAAGGTTTATCTCGAGTTCAGTCTGTTTAATTTGTTCTTTAAGTTCTAGCATCTTATTAATAGTGTTATTAGTTTTGGTTTTTGTGTAGCTTATCATATGACCCCATATAAAAGCCTTAAAGGCTTCCCATCTAATAGATGCAGAAGTCTCAGTTTTATTAAGGCTGAAGTATTCGTCAATATTTGTCTCAATATATTTCAGAAATTTGGGCATTTGCAACCAGTGGGGTTTTAATCGCCAATGGGATTGCATCTAAATGTATTTAAGGGTGAAAATCTAACTATGCATAGTAAGTGATCAGAGTTTAGAATGCTTTTGTAGGCACAACCCTTAATACTGGTAACCAAAGAGTTTGAAATTAGGGAATAATCTATACGGCTATAGCTATTATGAGTAGTTGAATGGCAAGAGAATTATTTCTTTGTTAGGTTCTGTATTCTCCATATATCTCTTAAGTTTAATTCAGACATAAAATGTTGTATAACCCGTCTACTCTTAGGGTGGGATAGATCTAAACCTGATGATCGGTCGAGACCAGGATCCAAAGTACAGTTAAAGTCTCCACCAATAATCACATCACCGTGAAGGGTTGTAATCGTGAGAAACAAATTAATGTAGAAATCAGGGTCATCTATATTAGGACCATACAGGTTAACCAAAATTAAGCTTTGGTTCATCAGTGACGCTTGAATTATTAGGAATCTCCCAGCAGGATCCATGATAGTCTTTTTTTATACAAATAGGTAAAGATTTATGAATAAGAATTACCACCCCCCTAGCCTGTGTAGAAAAGGAACTTGAAAAAACCTGCCCTGGCCATCTTTTTCTTAGTCATGCAGTTTCGTTTTTAAGCAAGTGAGTTTCTTGAATAAAAAACACTTTAAGACGGTATTGTTTAAGTCTATTCAAAACTCTTTTGAGTTTGATCAATTTCCTCAGGCCTCTCGCGTTCCAGGAGATCACAACGGATAACAACGGATAACAACGGATTCAGCACTCATTTACTTAATCTCCATATATCAGTATTTTCTGTTTTTTGTCTCAACTGTAGGGATTTGCGAGTTACAACTTGAAGAACATTGCACCTTGAGAACACTGAACATTTACAAACACAAAAAACTTTCCTGAGATTTCCCACCAGTGGGAATCTCAGATTCCCTTTCCCCTTTATGCTGTGACTTGGCTATGTAACTGATCCTAAGAAACAGGAGCAGAAAAAAAGAACCGTCTACTATAAAGAACTCACACCACCACCACTTTGAACTGCAAACCCCAACCGTAATATCTAGAAATTATGTCCCACCGCTATGAGGGAGGATTTAGATGAAATGTGTAATGTCCGGTATCACCGATCAAATGAATTATTGAACCTTATTTAACTTTGCTGACGCCGGCTAGCGTATAAGGGTGGTCGCCCATCAGTTTGTTGTTTTGTTTTCCGTATAAATTCCTCTACATCTGATGGTGTGTGGAAGAGGAAACGACTACCGCGGTGGAAAATCCTCATCTTTGCTGGAAATATCAGACCAAAGTTTATGTTCAGATTACATAGTTGTTGTTTTACCTGGTCGTATTGTTTCCGTTGCTTCACCACCTCTGCGGATAGATCAGGGAAGAACATCACATGACAGCAATTGTACATCACCTTTCCTTTCAGACGGGCTGCATTCATCACCCTTATCTTATCTTGATAGTTTAGAAATTTTATGATGATCACGCATGGCGGGCCGCCTGGAGCATTCTGACCTTGCAGCCTGTGGGCACGTTCGATGATGGGGGGAGGGGGGGGGGGTGGAAATACGTCTCGCCCAAGGATCTCCATCAGCCAGGTCTGCAGAAAAGTCGCGATGTCTGTCCCCTTGTTCTGTTTTCTCGGGAAGTCATTTCCCGGGGAGTCATTTTCAAGCTCGTTCACCTTCAAAGAGAGCTCCTGGATTTTTTTTTGTGAGGATCGCTAATGCGGGATTCTGCAGAGGTAAGTCTCTCGAGGAACCCTCCAATTGTGTCTTTAATTTCTTGAGTCGATGTTATAATCTCCCGTAGCTGTATAGTAAAGTGGTTTTTCAAGGCTTGGGTTGCTTCCAGGAGGTTAGTTTCAGAAGTCTTGGAGCTAGCGCTAGCCTCCTCCATGAGCTCGGATTCCACTTCGCTGCTAGCGTCGCCTTCGGACCCCTCTTTGCTGGTAGCTTTCGCTTTTAGTTTGTGTTTACTCTGCATCTTGGCGGGTTGGAATTAGTCTCTGGCTTTTCCCAGGGAATTTACTCATACGCAATATATGTTAGCGGTGGTCTAGATATCTAAATACTGGGTATATTGGTCGGAGCTCAGAGTTCAAAAATTTCTCAGTAAGACGCCATAACCGGAAGTCCCAGCCATATTTTATTTAGTCTATAGTCTGCAAACGTATACTATCCCGGGTTTGTTTATATTTTTCCTGTCTCAAGATTATTTACTATAACATCTTGGTTTAAATCAATTCAGTTCCGGTTTGTATTTATTGTTTGATTATTTAACTTGTGCATTTTATTTTAGTGAACATACCTTATCTGTGTTTCAGGAGGAAGCGTTGCTTCACTTCCTGTAATTATGGCTTCCTGTTGGAGCTAATGGCACAGGAAGGTACCAGGTGAAGAGGGGGAAGGGATAGCTACTTGAGTTTGATGTGGTCAAAATTGGGCATTGGGTAGTGTCAATCTGTCTGGACTTAATTTTACATTGTTTTGACCATACTCAGAGATGTTGCTGAAGATCATTGAAGGAAACAACGATGAGATAAAAGTTTCTTTGGCACTGCAACAATGCATCAGGTCTTCCACAACACTGGAACCTTCTCCTTGCT
Source organism: Fundulus heteroclitus (assembly GCF_011125445.2). Lineage (NCBI taxonomy): Eukaryota > Metazoa > Chordata > Actinopteri > Cyprinodontiformes > Fundulidae > Fundulus > Fundulus heteroclitus. The sequence continues at coordinate 36,536 of NW_023396559.1, read as the reverse complement.
CAGACTAACATTGAATACATGCTGTAGAACCCCAGGGAGCTGCTCTGCACAGGCCTCAATGACTTTGGGGTAGACACCATCTGGATCTGCAGCCTTATTTCGTTTCGGGCTCTCCAGCTGCCTTTTCACTTGACTTCTAGTGACAGAAAAGTGGAAGGGGGAGCCAAAGAGAGAAGCACCATCTTCTTCTGAGAACCAAAATGGAGAAGGAGAACGGTTTATAGTTGAGGTAAAAGGCAAGGCAGGGCAAATTTATTTATATAGCACAATTCAGTTCAAAGACAATGCAAAGTGCTTTACATTATTAAAATATAGGAAAATAAAACAGAATAAAAGCAAGAAGGAATAGAATGCAGAAACAAAAAAAGAACATTAAAAACAGTAAAACAGTTTAACTAGAACAGTCAAAGGCAATTCTAAACAAATTTGTTTTTAATCTTGATTTAAAAGAACTCAGGCTTTTCGCATCTTTACAGTTTTCTGGAAGTTTGTTCCAGATAAGCGGAGCCTCGGAACTAAATGCTGCTTCTCCGTGTTTAGTTTGTATTCTAGGTATGCAGAGCAGGTTGGAGCTAGAAGACCTGAGTGGTCTGGAGGGTTGATGCACTGATAACAAGTCTGTGATGTATGTAGGTGCTAAGCCATTCAGGGATTTATAGACTAACAGAAGTATTTTAAAGTCTATTCTCTGAGATACAGTGAGCCAGTGTAATGACTTTAGAACTGGGGTTATGTGCTCTACTTTCTTGGTCTTAGTGAGGACGCGGGCAGCAGTGTTCCAGATTAGCTGCAGCTGTCTGATCCACTTTTTAAGCAGACCTATGAAAACACCGTTGAAGTAATCAATTCGACTAAAGATGAATGCATGGATTAGTTTTTCCAGATCCTTCTGAGACATTGGTCCTTTAATCCTCGAAATGTTCTTCAGGTGATAGAAAGCCGACCATGTATTTTTCTTTAGATGTTTTTGGAGGTTCAGTTCCGAGTCCCTCACTACACCCAGGTTTCGGGCCTGATCAGTAGTTCCTAGCTGAAGCGACTGAAGCTGTGTGCTAACTTTTGATCTCTCCTTTATTGGTCCAAAGATTATTACTTCAGTTTTGTTTTTGTTCAATTGAAGAAAGTTTTGGCACATCCAGGCATTGATTTCTTCTAGGCATTTACTCAGTGCTTGAACTGGTCCATAGTCACCTGGTGACACGGTGATGTAAAGCTGTGTGTCGTCTGCATAGTTATGGTAGCTGATGTTGTTTTTTTATTATCTGAACAAGAGGGAGCATGTAGATATTGAAGAGGAGGGGACCCAGGATAGACCCTTGGGGAACCCCACATGTGATTTTTGTCGTCTTTGATGTAAAGGGACCTACTGATACAAAAAAGTCCCTGTCCTTTAAGTAGGATTTAAACCAGTGGAAAGCTGTACCAGAGAGGCCGACCCAGTTCTCCAGGCGTTCTAACAGAATGGAGTGATCAGCAGTGTCGAATGCTGCACTGAGGTCCAATAGAACCAGTACGGTGGTTCTTCCACAGTCTGTATTTATATGGATGTCATTAAACACCTTGATAAGGGCGGTCTCAGTACTGTAGTGAGCACGGAAGCCAGACTGGAAAACGTCAAAGCGGCTGGTCGTTGTTAGGAAGGTGTTTTAATTGTTGAAACACAGCTTTTTCAATAATCTTACTGATAATTGGGAGGTTTGAGATGGGCCTGTAGTTCTGGAGTAGAAGTTTGTCTAAATTGTTTTTTTTCAGCAGTGGTTTGATTATTGCTGTTTTTAGGGACTGGGGGAAAACACCTGACAAAAGGGATGTGTTTATTATCTGAGTCAAATCAGACGCTATGACAGGCAAAACTTTTTTAAAGAAAGCTGTGGGGAGAACATCAAGGCAGCAGGAGGAGGAACTTAGCTCCTGAATGATCTGCTCTAAGCTTTTGTGGTTTATTTGGCTGAATTGGGACATTTTGTCAGAAAAAGAACCAGCTGAATACAGCTTTGGTCCTGGTGTTGATATGGAAGTACAAAGTGATCCTCTAATTTTCAGGATTTTCTCAGTAAAGAAGTTAGCAAATTCATTGCAAGCCCTGGTGGAGTGGAGTACGGAAGTCACGGACACAGGAGGGTTTGTTAACCTGTTTACTGTGGCAAATAAGACACAAGCATTATTAATGTTTTTCTTGATGATCTCAGAGAAGAAAGATTCCCTTGCATTTTTCAATTGTAAGTTATATCTGTAAAGTCTCTCATTATAGATGTCATAGTGAACCTGAAGTCTGTTTTTTCTCCACCTGCGTGCAGCTTTTCGACACTCCCTTTTTTCACCTCTAACTGCTGGAGCATTTCTCCAAGGAGATTTTTTCTTCCCGGAAATAACTTTCACTTTAACTGGAGCAATGCAGTCAATGATGTCTGAGACTTTAGAATGAAAGTTATCTACTAGCTCATTTACTGAGTTGCAGCCCAAGGTTGACGTATCAGAGTAAGCTTGAATAAAAGTTTCCGTGGTATTGTCCTTAAAGGTGTGTTTTCTTACGATGTCCCTTTGTCACTGGAAATTATGCTTTCAAAGTAACAGAAAAGTGATCAGATAGAGCAACTTCAGTTACATTGACCTTAGAAATCTTTAGACCTTTAGTGATGATCAGGTCTAAAATATGTCCCCGTTTGTGTGTTGGCTGTTTAACATGTTGAGTTAAACCAAAGTTTCTAAGTGTGTCACACAGTTCTTTTGCACTTCTGTCTTCAGGGTTGTCAACGTGAAAGTTGAAGTCTCCCACAATAATTAAACAGTCATAATCAACACATACCACAGACAGCAGGTCACTAAAATCATTAAAAAAGTTTGATGTGGACTGAGGAGGCCTGTAAACATTCAGAAACATAGTTTGTACCGGGCTCTATACCTGGAGAGCCAAATGTTCAAAAGAGTCGAATTTTCCCAAAAACACCTTTTTACACTTTAGTGAATCATTAAACAATGTTGCCACTCCTCCACCTTTCCTTTGCTGTCTGCTCTCACAAAGAAAATTGTAGTTGGGAGGAGTTGACTCCAACAGAACGGCATCTGCATTAGATTCATGTAACCATGTTTCTGTTAAAAACATTACATCAAGATTATTGTCAATAATGAAGTCATTAATTAAAACGGATTTTCCTGACAGAGATCTAATGTTTAATAAACCCAGTTTATATGACTTAGTGGTTGATGATGTCTCTGTGGCAGGTTGCATCTGACAGTTTGACTTTTAAGTATTTGTTCCTGTTTATCCTTTTGTTTTTCTTATTTCTGCCACATATCATCAGAGATATTCCATAATCTCTGGCAAAAGGCCCAAGCTGATGCTGGAAACTGTCATGTCTGATAAACGTGCGGCCAGGGCCCGATCTGTATCATAGCGAAGTTATCTGGAGGTCCTCAGCACCAGAATGTTCCGTGATACGTAGAGGAGGAGGATCTAGGGCTCTGCGGCCAGTGGAAAATGCTGGTATAGTCACAGCAGAATGGTTATGTGGAGAGGATGTCAACTGTAGGCCAATCTTAAATACTTTGTTCACGTTGTGAGAAAATTCCAGAAAAGGAACTTCTAACTTCTAAAAGGAACATTTCTCTTGTGGAAAACAGTATTCAATTGTAGCATTGTGTAATATGGGAATGTGATTTTTTTTTATTTACTGTCATGGTTTTTATATGTTTTGCCCTGGCATCTTCCATCTGTCTGTGCCTTCCTTAAGACGGCACTAAACAGCGCTCCAAACGAGCCGCAGGTGTGGGCCACGCCCCCCAGCAAACTAGAACCACCTGTGAAGCAGAGTTAGAGCACCGGCCAAACAGAGAACCCTGACATTACCCACCCTCAACGGTCGCCCCCTGGCAACCCAGACGAAGATGTAGACGGGCAAGAAGCCCAAAACTCACTTAGCAGAGGGGGTTCGGACAGAGGGCGAAGCTCCGTCTCCAGAACAGGCTTGATCTGGGATACGTGGAATGTAGGGTGCACTCTGGAGTGAGGGGGCAGGCGTAGGCACACGGAGGTGGGGCTGATGACTGACTCTATCTTGTACGGACCGGTGAAACGTGGAGCAAGCTTTTTGGCCGATGGCTTGGTGAGAACGTCCCTGGAGGATAGCCAGACTCTCTGACCGGGGCGATACTGAGGGGCTGGTGACCGGTGCTGGTCGGCAAACCTCTTATTCTGCTCTGCGGTGCGGGTGAGAGAAGTGACAGTTATCCTCCAGGTATCTTGGCAGCGGCGGATGTAGTCGTTGATGGATGAATAGGGTATTTGTAGTTCATCTGTAGGTAGTAGTGGTGGTTGATATCCTAAATAAACTTCAAATGGTGAATGTCCAGTGGCTGATGAGATGTGAGAATTCAGAGCGTACTCAACCCAGGGCAAAAACTTGTTCCACTCTGAGGGAGATGATGAAGTAAGACAGCGGAGGGTCGTTTCCAATTGCTGGTTCATCCTCTCAGTTTGAACGTTAGTCTGTGGGTGGTAACCGGACGTGAGAGTGTAGTGGCACAGAGAGCAGAACAGAAGTGCCGCCAGACCTGGGAGATGAACTGAGGACCCCAGACAGAGAGGATGTCAGAGGGGATTCCATATAACTTGAAGACGTGGCGGATTAATAACTGGGCTGTTTGGAAGGCGTTAGGAGGCTTGCGGAGGGGTATCAGATGACAAGTCTTGGAGAATCTGTCCACCACCATAAGGACGGTGGACATGCCTTGGGACAGTGAGAGACCAGTACCAAATTCCCATGCAATATGAGACCATGGGCGTCTAAGAACTGGCAGGGGATTTATTAGTCCATAGGGTGGCTGATTGGACGGTTTATTTTGTGCGCAGACAGGACAAGGTAAAACATACTCACGCACATCTTTAGTCCATGATGGCCACCAAAAACTATGAGAAACCTGAGACTGAGTTCTAAATATGCCCGGATGGACAGAAAACTTAGAGTCATAACTCCTACGCAGAACATCGTGCCGAAGAGATATGGGGACGTAGATAAGACCCGTGGGAGTCTCTGTGCTTGAGTAATCCGGTCCTCTAACTCCCACCGTAAGGCTACCACGGTGCAAGTGGGGGGTAAGATGGGTGCTGGTTCCTTTTCCTGTTCTTGGGGGGCAAACTGTCTTGACAGCGTGTCAGGCTTGATGTTTCTGGGGCCTGGATGGTAAGTTATGGTTAAGTTAAACCTGGAGTAGAACAGAGACCAGCAGGCTTGACGGGGATTAAGACGTCGGGCTGACTGCAGGTAAGCGAGGTTCTTGTGGTCGGTCTAAACGATTACGGGCCGGAGACAGCCAGCGAGAAAAAAAAGCACATGGGTGAAGTTTATTGTTAGTGTCTGAGTGTTGTGATAAGACTGCACCGACGCCAGTGTCTGACGCGTCTATTTCTAGGGTGAACTGTTTGTTGGGATCAGGATGCACAAGTATGGGTGCCTGAGAAAATCTATGCTTGAGATTCTGAAAAGCCGTTTCAGGTTCAGGACTCCAAAGAAACGGAGTCCCGAAGGTGAGTGCGTGCAGGGGAGAAGCTATTTGACTGTAGTTTCTGATAAATCACCTATAAAAGTTGGCAAAACCAAGAAATCTCTGCAACTGCTTTCTAGAATCAGGAGTAGGCCATTCAACTACGGCCCTAGACTTCTCCGGGTCAGATCTCACCCAACCACCCTCTAAAATAACAACAAGAAATGATACTGTGCTTTGATGGAATTCACACTTCTCAGCCTTAACGAACAGGCGGTTCTCTAAGAGGCGTTGGAGAATGAGGCGGACATATTGCTGATGCTGATCGGGGTTGCTAGAGTAAATGAGAATGTCATCTAAGTATACAAAAACGAAGTAATTCAAAAAGTCCCGTAGGAGGTCGTTAACCAGGGCTTGGAAAACTGACGGGGTGTTGCAGAGGCCAAACAGCATAACAAGGTACTCAAAATACCCCAAAGGGGTCTTAAGAGCGGTCTTTGACTCATCCCCTTGTCTAACTCGAACTAAATGGTAAACATTGCGTAGATCAAGTTTAGTGAAAATGGTGGCATTCTGGACTGGTTCTAATGCAGAGGACAAAAGAGGAAGCGGGTACTTATTTTTAACGGTAATCTGGTTTAACCCCCGGTAATCAATACAAGGTTGGAGGGACCCGTCCTTCTTCCCCACAAAGAAAAAACCCACACCTAAAGTGGAGGAAGATGGGCGAATTAATCCAGCCATTAGAGATTCACCAATATACTTTTCGAGCGCCTTTCAGACCTCTAGATGTTGTACAGTCGGCTGGATGGCAAAGGAGCACCAGGGAGCAGGTCTATGGCACAGTAATATGGGCAATGCGGAGGAAGAGAGCACGCCCGACTCTAAAAACCTGACGGAGGTCATGATATTGCTTCGGTACACGAGACAAGTCTATCTCATTCTCATGTTCGGGGGCAAACGCAGGAGAACGAGAAAAGGGTTGAGCTGAGAGCAAACACCAAGAGTGACAAGTAACAGGCCAAGATTCAAGCCGGGATTCGGCCCAATTAAACTGTGGGTTATGAATGTTTAACCAAGCCAACCCTAGAACCACCGGTGAACATTTAACAGGAAAAATAAAAAACGATAGTTGTTCTCGGTGATTGCCAGACACTATAATTTCCAAGGGTTCAGTCTGGTGAGTAATGAGTAAGTCTCTCTCTGTCTAGCGCAGACACCTGGAGGGGTGTGGGAAGCGTCACACTTCTGATGCCGAGATGACTAACCAAAACTGAGTCAATCAGGTTGAAATCGGAACCGGAATCAACAAGGGCAGATGTGTCAAAACTGTCTTGCCCAAAAACAATAGTAACCGGCAGACAAAGGTGTGACTGAGACAAACTCAAACGGTTTTTGGGGAATGAACATCTATTTTGTGCAACGGGTGGCAGTAGAGGGCGGTGGCCTTGGTGTTCTGATCCTCGGCTGCAGAAGCTGGCTCTTGGGACGTGGAATGTCACCTCTCTGGTGGGGAAGGAGCCTGAGCTAGTGCCTGAGGTTGAGAGGTTCCAAATAGGAATTGTCGGACTCACCTCGACGCATGGCTCAGGAACCAGTCTCCTTGAGAGGGGCTGGACATTCTTCCACTCTGGAGTTGCCCCCAGTGAGAGTCGCCGAGCTGGGGTGGGCATACTTGTTGCCCCCCATCTCGGTGCCTGTATGTTGGGGTTCTCCCCGGAGAATGAGAGGGTGTCCTCCCTCCGCATTAATGTGGGGAGACGGGTTCTGACTGTTGTTTGCGCTTATGCGCCAAACAGCAGTTCATTACCCACCCTTTTTGGAGTCCTTGGAGGGGGTACTGGAGAGTGCCCCTCCTGGGGACTCCCTCGTTTTGCTGGGGGACTTTAACGCCCACGTGGGCAAAGACAGTGGGACCTGGAGGGGCGTGGTTGAAAGGAATGGCCCACCTGATCTGAACTCGAGTGGCGTTCTGTTGTTGGACTTCTGTGCTCGTCATGGATTGTCCATCACGAACACCATGTTCAAGCATAAGGGTGTCCACATGTGCTATAGGCACCAGGACACTCTAGGCCGCAGTTCAATGATCGACTTTGTTGTCGTTTCATCTGATCTGCGGCCGCATGTCTTGGACACTCGGGTGAAGAGAGGGACGGAGCTCTCCACCGACCACTACCTGGTGGTGAGTTGGCTCCGATGGTGGGGGAGGAAGCCGGTCAGACCTGGCAGGCCCAAATGTATTGTGAGGGTTTGCTGGGAATGTCTGGTGGAGTCCCCTGTGAGACGGAGCTTTAACTCCCACCTCCGGGAGAACTTTGAACACGTCCCGAGTTCAAGTATCTTGGGGTCTTGTTCACAAATGAGGGGAAGATGGAACAGGAGATCGACAGGCAGATTGGTGCTGCGTCACCAATTCTGTTCATAACTTTTATAGACAGAATTTCTAGGCGCAGCCAAGGTGTTGAGGGGATCCGTTTTGGTGGCCTTAGGATTGCGTCTCTGCTATTTCCATATGATGTGTTCCTATTGGCTTCATCAGAGCGTGATCTACAGCTCTCACTGAAGCAGTTCGCAGCTGAGTGCATAGCGGCGGGGATGAAAATCAGTGCCTCCAATTCCGAGACCATGATCTTGAACCGGAAAAGGGTAGAGTGCCTCCTCCGGGTTGGGGAGGATGTACTGCCCCTATTGGAGGAGTTCAAGTATCTTGGGGTCTTGTTCACGAATGAGGGGAAGATGGAGCGGGAGATCGACAGGCGGATTGGTGCGGCGTCTGCTGTGAAGCGGGCGCTGTACCGATCCATTGTGGTGAAGAGAGAGCTGAGCCAAAAGGCAAAGCTCTCGATTTACCGGTCGATCTACCTTACTACCCTCATCTATGGTCATGAAATATGGGTCGTGACCGAAAGAACGAGATCCCGTATACAAGCGGCCGAAATGAGTTTTCTCCGTAGTGTGTTTGGGCTCTCCCTTAGAGATAGGGTGAGGAGCTCAGTCATCCGGGGAGGACTCAGAGTAGATCCGCTGCTCCTCCACGTCGAGGGGAGCCAGTTGAGGTGGCTCGGACATCTGGTTGGGATGCCTCCCAAACTCCTCCCTGGTGAGGTGTTCCGGGCACGTCCCACCGGGAGGAGGCCCAGGGGAAGACCCAGGACACGCTGGAGGGACTATATATCCCGGCTGGCCTGGGAACGCATGGGATTCCGCCGGAGGAGCTGGCCCAAGTGGCTGGGGAGAGGGACGTCTGGGCCTCCCTACTGAAGCTGCTACACCCGCGACCCGACCCCGGATAATCAGAAGAAAACGGACGGACAGACGGAGGGACGAACATCTATTTTGGTCCACCGCCTCCCCATTACAGGTGACGGACCTGTTCTTTTTGCCACACAGGGTAACTCTTAACAAAAAAAAATTCACAGTTCTTTTGGCATGTTCCTCCCAAAACTTCTTAAGTCCTTTTCTTGTTCCTCAGCTTGGACAAAACGATTTAGTTGAATGGTATTGAGTGATCAGTCCTGGCTCGGGCAATAAGCATTTCATTACCAGTAAAATGCTCTGTGAAGATGGTTGGCAGACACCATGCCTTGTTTACTGTTGAGGAACAGAAACAAGGTGTAATTAGTGTTCTTATCAAGACTCCCAATCTTGTCATTTACCTTCTTCAAACACTTTCACATCCAGATATTTCCGTTCACAATTATCGTGCTCTTAGCTTAACCTCCTTTACTGTAACCATTAGATCTTGCATTACTCTTATATTAAAGGAGAAATCTTTAAAGTTCATCTTTATCAGCAGCAGCATTTCTCTGTAATTCTTAACCAAATTTCTCCCATGTGTGTCTCATCTTACAATGTCTGACAGTTGAAACTTCTCTGCAACATAGACTTATCATCTTATTAGTTTCATGGCCACTGTGATATTGTTCATCACAGTTCATTTAACACACTAAGTCGCAACAAAGAATTTTCAAAAACTTCTTGCTGAACTAGCTCTAAAATACTTCACCTTTTTCCAAAAACCCAAACAGAAAAACCCTTTAGTTTGTAAAAGAAATCTCCACTATGTATATTTCCAGAATATTGTTGTGATGTTAATCAGAAGCAGCCCTATGCATCTTTTGTCTTATTTTGAAAAGCTCAGCTGAGAAAAAGGAAGTGTGTGCATGCCCCTAGTGCACACAGAGTCGTAATTGGTTGCTATTCAGGAAGTGGGCGTAGCCTAGGGCGGAGACAGGAAGTAGTTCTGTGAATAAGTTTCAGCTTGACGTGCATCAAACCAAAGGACTTCTAGTTGAATATGCCCTCCACCTAAAGCGAAGAGCAATTCTAACCCCATGAACTTTTTTATTTTTTCCTCATTTCTGCTTGTTTTAACAGACAGCTTTTGTAAGCAACTCTGGTTATATTTTATGTCCCCCTGTTTGAATCGTGTTTGAAACAAACCTTTAAACTGTAGTACGCTGTAAAACGGTAATTCATTGTTTTTTCTTTTAAAAACATCGCCCCCTGATCATGTAACCGCTTCATACCGCTCTAGATATAATTCTTTATGAGTCTTTAAACCTGTTTCAGTCATCTAACATTAGTTTAATTGATAATACACCCAAGCACAATCTTATCATCATCTAATGCAACCCTTTAATAAGTATCTTGTTCTCAGTTCTCATGTGTTTAGTTTACCCTTGAAAAACTTTAAGCAGACATTACTCCGAGTGATTTTCTTACATTTTAATTTATCCATTATTACTACCGTTGCTTTTTCTACAGTTTTTCCAAATTCAGGATCTGTGTTATGTTAACTTATATCACCCAGTGATCCATGAATCCTTATATTATGTTTGCACCGTGTCATGTCCCAGCAAATTAAAAATTCCCATTCCAGAATTTGCTTTTTTGTTTCAACATTCACTGTCTGTTGTGATTATTGAAGAAATTATGCAGTTCCTTCAAACCCTCTTAAATATTGGCCACCCATTGGTAAATGATCAGCATTAAGTTTTGCCCTTTATCTAATTATTTGTTTAGCCTTGTTATCTGCACCTTAAATTGATTAGTGGAATTCTTAGTATGAACACGTCTCTGTGTCCGTATTTGTTCAGGCCTCAATAATTTTGTTCCTTGTGTTTTAAGCGTGGATCTGAGCAGGTCAGAAAAAGTCGTCTCCAATGCTCCTTTTGGCAACCCCAGCAAACCCAAAAACAAAACCATTCACAGTAAGTGTTAGGTTACAGGTAACCCTTGTGGGAACACGACGTTGTCTCCTTGGTCCAACCTGGTTCTAAGCACCTGGGCCGTCGAAACACTCCACCACCTGTGACAAATCTCTGACATTTTCAAACCACAGCAGTTATTCCTGGGTCTCCATACCCCCTGTCTGTGAAATGTCTCTCGTCGTAAGCCCAGGCTTTCAGCTCATCTCCTGTTAAGTGTCCCGCTTTAGATCCCATTTACCCCAAGTTGCATATTGTTGAATCCTCATTTTCAAATGTTCTTTCTTTAAAAGTCCAAGAGTGTGCTCTAGGTGCGTTTCCTGAATGCCAGCCTGTCCATGTCATGTTCGTGAAACCTTGTAGTTGAAATCCATCACCTGTGAAGCAAAGCAGTCATGCATAGTCCTATTCAAGATGTTCGTAGCACAGCAGGAGTTCCTCTGTTGCGTGCCATTGCAGCTCTGATGTTCCTCAGAATCAACCTTCATGCATTTGATATCATTTTCAAGCTCTTATCATCTTATCATCATCTTGTGTCCAGGAGTCGCTTCTGCTGTCCTTACCAGATTCCAAACGTCCAGCTAATCTAATTGACCTGATTTCTTTTCTGTATGTACGCAAGAGGACAATCATTAGATTATCCTGGTCTAGAAGACCTCTAGGTTAATAGTTGGCTAAACTCTGCTTATGTGTTTTTTCCCCTCTGGATATTTTAATATCTAGTTAAAGGAGAACTATTGTGCTATTTTACATTCGAACGGAGAGATGTTAAGTCTCCTTAGATAATTTAGGTAACTGCGTACAACTCCAAACTATTTGCACTGGTGCTTTAATCCCTAATTTACCCATGTTATTTAGTAGAATAAGGCATTATTCTAATCTTGCAGTTTTATCCATTTAAATCCTTAACCTTTGTGGGGCTTTATTGATGTCTGCCGGTGTGGCAGATTTTACAGGCATCCTACTTATTTGGTTATTTGCGCCTCTGCTTACTTCAAGATACCCAGTAAATGTGGTGCTCACAATTTCTCCTTCGCTTCAACAGGTAGCTTAAAAGGTTCAGAGTTTATTCTGCTTATATTGAAAAATTAATCTGCTCACTTGTTTATTCATTGATTCGTTTATCCTATTAACTGTTGCTGTAATGCCTACTTCAACTTTTTTGCCCACTGATTCCCTGTTCATAATTATCGTTCATCTCAAACGGCCCCTCTATGTATCCCACTTGTTGCTTTAATTACTAATATTCATAGGTTGTCGAACATCTTTATGTATAGCATAATTTCTTAAACTGCTCTTTGCTTCCTTCCTGCAAATTAACATTTTGATGCAAAATTAATTTCTTTTAGCGGTGTTCCCTATTTCTTCTCGTGCATGTTGTATTTTGCAAAGTTTCTGTATCTTAAAGGTGCCTCTTTCAATCTTATTCAAACCCCTTGTGGGGTTAATAAACTCAAAAACATAGTGTGTCTGGGAGAGCCCAGACACACTACGGAGAAAACTCATTTCAGCCACTTGTATCAGGGATCTCGTTCTTTCGGTCACGACCAAAAGCTCGTGACCATAGATGAGGGTAGGAACGTAGATCAACCGGTAAATCGAGAGCTTCGCCTTTTGGCTCAGCTCTCTCTTCACCACAACGGATCGGTACAGCGCCCGCTTCACAGCAGACGCCGCACCAATCTGCCTGTCGATCTCCCGCTCCATCTTCCCCTCATTCGTGAACAAGACCCCAAGATACTTGAACTCCTCCACTAGGGGCAGCACATCCTCCCCAACCCGGAGAAGGCACTCTACCCTTTTCCGGTTCAAGACCATGGTCTCGGATTTGGAGGCACTGATTTTCATCCCGACCGCTTTGCACTCGGCCGCGAACCGCTCCAGTGAGAGCTGTAGATCACGCCCTGATGAAGCCAATAGGACCACGTCATCCGCGAATAGCAGAGACGCAATCCACCAAAAGGCCACCAAAACGGATCCCCTCAACACCTTTGCTGCGCCTAGAAATTCTGTCCATAAAAGTTATGAACAGAAACAGTGACAAAGGGCAACCTTGGCGGAGTCCAACTCTCACCGGAAACGAGTCCGACTTACTCCCGGCAATGCGGACCAGACTCTGACACCGGTCGTACAGAGACCTGACAGCCCTTCTTAAAGGGTCCGGTACTTCATACTCCTGGAGTACCCCCCACAGGATCCCTCGGGGGACACGGTCGAATGCCTTCTCCAGATCCACAAAGCACATGTAGACTGGTTGGGCAAACTCCCATGCCCCTTCCAAAATCCTGCTGAGGGTATAGAGCTGGTCCAGTGTTCCACGGCCAGGATGAAAACCACACTGCTCTTCCTGAATCCGAGATTCGACTATTCAATGGACCCTCCTTTCCAGAACCCCTGAATAGACCTTACCAGGGAGGCTTAAGAGTGTGTGTGTGTCCCGAGTCGAGGTCAGCAGCACACCACCCCCACTGTAAACAGTGTTGGTACTGCACTGCATCCCCCTCCTGAGACGCCGGATAGTGGACCAGAATCGCTTTGAAGCCGTACGGAAGTCTTTCTCCATGGCCTCTCCGAACTCTTCCCACGCCCGAGTTTTTGCCTCGGCGACCAACCGAGCCGCCTGCCGCTTCGACTGCTGGTACACATCAGCTGCTTCCGGAGTCCCACAGGCCAAAAAAGCCCGGTAGGACTCCTTCTTCAGCTTGACAGCTTCCCTCACCACTGGTGTCCACCAGCGGGTTCGAGGGTTGCAGCCGCGACATGCACCGACAACCTTGCGGCCACAGCTCCGACTAGCCGCCTCAACAATAGAGGCGCGGAACATGGTCCATTCAGACTCAATGTCCCCCGCCTCCCTCGGGACGTGTTTAAAGTTCTCCCGGAGGTGGGAGTTAAAGCTTCGCTTCACAGGGGACTCTGCCAGACGTTCCCAGCAAACCCTCACAGTACGTTTGGGCCTGCCCGGTCGGACCAGCTTCCTCCCCCGCCATCGGAGCCAACTCACCACCAGGTAGTGGTCGGTGGAGAGCTCCGCCCCTCTCTTCACCCGAGTGTCCAAGACATACGGCCGCAGATCAAATGAAACGACAACAAAGTCAATGATTGAACTGCGACCTAGGGTGTCCTGGTGCCAAGTGCACATATGGACACCCTTATGCTTGAACATGGTGTTTGTGATGGACAATCCATGACGAGCACAGAAGTCCAACAACAAAACACCACTCGAGTTCAGATCAGGTGGGCCATTCCTCCCAACCACGCCCCTCCAGGTCCCACTGTCATTGCCCACGTGAGCGTTGAAGTCCCCCAGCAAAATGAGGGAGTCCCCAGGAGGGGCACTCTCCAGTACCCCTTCCAAGGACTCCAAAAAGGGTGGGTAATCTGAACTGCTGTTTGGCGCATAAGCGCAAACAACAGTCAGAACCCGTCCCCCCACACGAATGCGGAGGGAGGCCACCCTCTCGTTCACCGGGGAAAACCCCAACGTGCAGGCACCGAGATGGGGGCAACAAGTATGCCAACCCCAGCTCAGCACCTCTCACCATGGGCAACTCCAGAGTGGAAGAATGTCCAGCCCCTCTCAAGGAGACTGGTTCCGGAGCCAGAGTGGTGCGTCGAGGTGAGTCCGACTATCTCTAGTCGGAACCGCTCAACCTCGCGCACAAGCTCAGGCTCCTTCCCCACCAGAGAGGTGACATTCCACGTCCCAAGAGCCACCTTCTGCAGCCGAGGATCGGAACGCCAAGGTCCCCGCCCTCTACTGCTACCCGTTGCACAATGCACCCGACCCCTTTGGCCCCTCCGACAGGTGGTGAGCCCATCGGAAGGGGGACCCATGTCGCCTCTTCGGGCTGAGCCTGGCCGGGCTCCATGGGCAAAACCAGACACTTGCAAACGTGCCCCACCTCCAGGCCTGGCTCCAGAGTGGGGCCCCGTTGACCCGCGTCCGGGCGAGGGAATACGAGGTCCAATAATCGTACTCATCATAAGGGGCATTTTGAGCTGCTCTTTGTCTGGTCCCTCACCTAGGACCTGTTTGCCTTGGGTGACCCTACTAGGGGCTTAAAGCCCCTGACAGCATAGCTCCTAGGATCATTGGGACACTCAAACCCCTCCACCACGGTAAGGTGGCAGCCCAGGGAGGGGATTAAAACATCTCCTTGTCTTAAATCTGTAGAACTACCTTGAATGTTGTTACTTTTTTACCGCTGGTGATGCAAAAATTAAAGCAAATGAATCATTTAACAAAGAAATAACCAAAATACACAAAACAATAAAAACCCAAAAGTAAAATGTCTCCCAAGGAGCGCAATATATGTTCCAATATGACATAGAGTATTGTCTTATAACAGTCTTTTGACTTATTTCTGGTCCTTTGACCATGTGTATTTGCTGTTAGCAATACTTTTATTTGTATATATATATATATATATATATATATATATATATATATATATATATATATATATATGTATATGTATATATATATATATATATATGTATATATATGTATATATGTATATATGTATATATGTATATATATGTATATATGTATATATGTATATATATGTATATATATAACTTTTCAATTTCAATTAGTCAAGGGTGAAACTTTAAAGCAATGATTCTCTCTTGTAGTTTTTGAACTTCTAGTGTTTTTCTATAAATGATAAGAGGTTTCCCCGTAAGCACATTGAGAAGACTGCCCAAAACAAAACGAGATTTGAATTAGAATTTAACCCTTCAGAAGTTCGCTTTGCTGATATGTTTCATCCCTTAGAAAAGCAACCATATTTAGTTCCCTACAGTTTGTTCAAAGCCAAAGCACAGTTTTTTTTTCACCTATTTAAATCAAAGATCATGTGTATCTAAAACTTCTATCAAATGGACTGGTTTGTGATGAATCATTGTTGTTAAAAGCAATAACATCTCAGTAATTTTATTACTTTAGGGCTAAAAACAAGTGATAGGATCTAATTTCATACAGTAAACATAAGAAGCTTTATGTACGGCTTATTACCAGTTCCAATTTCTAACAAAGCTGAAATATTTTCATTCAAGCCATGTTAATCTCTCAGTGTAACAATTTTATTTGGCCGGATATTTAATGTGGGAATAAAACAAACTTTGTTATTGAAGTCTCCCTTTTCCTTCTTTAGCTTTTAGTTAACATAGTTCATGCTTAAAAATGTCATTTGAATTAGGGAGCTGCAGTCTCGATAAACAAATGAACATTTTTGAAACCATGACCTATAATTTGACTTACTTATCACTTCACTCAGACAAACGTTTATTTACATACGATACATACATACAGTTAAATACTGTTACATACAGACGATAACATTCAAACAAACACACGCAGGCCTGTTTTTCACTATCTTACACAGATCTGTGTTTTTTATATTTTTTAAATGTCTATGCAACGGCGAAAGATGTTTTCAACGTGTTAAGTTCCCGCTTAGTTTAAAAAGTAGAGACCGTGCGCTGGCTACAACCCCCGAATGTTTCGTCCAAACATGGTTTTACTCTTCAGCCCTGCAATGATACAACTCTTTGTCTCGCAGACACCTGGACGCTCATCCATTTTTGAAAGTCGCAATTAGTAGTTACGAACACTTTTATCCATAACGGAAGTGTCTCTAGCCGGTCCCCCTGTAAACGCTTCCCCGGTGCAACGCCCTCTTTCCTTTTTTATTAATTTGATTAAATTTTCACTTTTTTTTTTTTTTTTTTTTTTACTATTCCTCACACTATCTTGTACGGTTGCTTTACACTGGCCAGTTACAACCCACCTCTCAATGTGCAAAATTTTCAGAGGGTGGCTTTTATTACTGTGTGCTGACGAACAGAGAAAAAAGTGTTTTCGTCTTCACACAGCAAAGGGACTCGAAACCCACCTCCTAGACTACATATTTTGCTTCAGGGCCTGTTCCTGACCCCGCGGACTTTCACCTCAGGTGGTTATGCGCCTACCCGGAAAAGTGGCTTTTAAAATATCTCCATGAGACTGCTAGGGACTCTAAACCCAATTTCCGAGATGGCTGGTGGCTTTTCTGACCCTTATGGGGTCATTGGACTCTAAACCGAAGCCTGCGCGCGCCTTACTCGTATGGTAATTATCGACACCTTTGCAACCGGTTCATCTAAACAATTTCTCTGCCTCAAGCAATGCAAAAAGTCAGCCCTCCCAGGAAGAAAAAGGACATTGGAGATATAAAAATGGGATCTCCTTACCTTTTGCACGGCCGTAGACTGTGTGTTTTTCTTCCGGAATGACCTCCTGGCCGTAAAACGGAATGTGGAACGTCGCCCTTTGGGTCCGCAGGCGGAAACACCAGTTGTTAAAAGGCTACCGACCCTGCCGCCGGGGAAACACCCTGAGTGGACCCAGCTCTTTTTACCTGTCAGGCGACCCCCACTTAAATATTACCTTGAATGTAGGACGCATAAAACAGACTACTATGCTTTTAGTTATATTTTATCTACTAAAGACAGAGAAACAGTTACAGACGCATCTGGATATACCATGCTCCACTTGCCGACATCTTGTGTTTTTGACCAAAAATATAAGCTACTAACCCTAGCCTAATAATCACTTGCTAGAATATTTGGTTGCCAGAGGAACAGATTAATAAAAGACACAGTGCTTTAGCCTATTTTTACAGCCCCGTGTCTTTAAAGGCTATAATAGTAAGTCAATGTTACAACTATGTGAGAGAGTAAATTAAATGAATTATCAAGCTGCTTGCACACACACTGGCTTTAGGGAATAAAGACATCTTTTCAATTCAGCCAAAACACAGCTATACGCTCATAACTTTGCATTGTTTTCCACTGTTTTTTTTCTGTCTAGCTCTCTGTCTGTTTGTGTGTGCGTGTACAAAGGCATGATTTATTTATTTGGTTGATGAAAGTCACTTGGCAAATTATTGATAAGTGTAAAGATTAACTTAATTTCTCCATATGAGTCACACTTAAATATTCATCTTTTATTGAATATTCATGGAAGCGATGATGCATGCATGAATTTTAGATGACTTTGGTATCAGTAGGCATTGTCTTCTCATTTTTCACTTTCTGTCTCTCATTTTTTTGATGTGTCAACTCTCCTGCTGAATTATTGATGTTGATCTCAACAGCATCTCTTTGCCTAGTCCAAGGTCGCTTTAGTATACTCTTTCTTGGCCTCTTCACCACTGCGACTTGCAGAGACAGGTCAACAGGTCTACACTGCACACTGCTCACATATGGATTTTTTATGCCTTCTTGTTGGAACAGCCTGTGGACAGAGACGTTAAGTTTTTTTTATGTTCTTCACACTTTATCTGCCTGTCCATTGCTCTTTCCAAGGACTGGAGGTCCCTGCTCATAAGAATCTTACAAGGTGAGGGAACTTAGTTCCGTTTGCCACATATGTTTAATTAGACTAATATATTCAGTTGGTCCAAAGTTAATGGTCACTGTCATTGACGAAATTCCTCTCATTTCTGACAGACTGACATTGAATCAAATTGACTGAATGTCAAATCAGTACGTGGAAGTGCTTGGCACATGGTTCATCTTATGTTCAATTTCTTGGGTGTCTTAAAGGTGAGCGCTACGGTGACATGTTGCACACTCTCAGACTGTTTGGACTCTTGTTCGACTGTTACTTTGTTGAGAATTTTCGCCACCACTGGCATTAGGCATTGGAGAGAAAACACCAGATCACAAAAGACCAGCAACAAGCATATCTCAGAGCCCATCCCACACTCTACACATGAGTAAAAAAAATCTGGAGTGCAAAGAAACGGGCAAATTGGAGTCTGGCCAGCAAAGGAACACCAGAATAAATATCAGAGCCATTTTCAAACAATGAAGGAAGCTCCAGTTCTGCCCTGGGAATGAAAAGTGACCAGCAGTTGGCTCTCTTTTTGCAAAAAGGCAAGATGTAGTGACAGAGATCTTTTACTTCTGACAAAATGAATGAGACATGCTGTGTGTAATGCTAAATCGTTAGCACGCAAAGGTAGACGGTAGCTTTCCTGTATGTTGAAAAAGGTCCCACATAAAATCAATAGGATAGTAGCTGTGTCATGTTATTTTGAACAGTTTTAACGACACATAACAGCTCGGGAAAACTGCTTAGCTAACAGCTGACGTTCCCTTAGAAATTGAGTGTGCATTGGCGTCGACTTCGAAAACACAGTGGTTGGTTTGTGAGTGGTGCATTTTTTTTATTTTTTTTTTTATTTTTTTTTTTTTTCCCAGTGTCCTGTCTAGCAATATGGCAATAGGAATTGATGTCTCAATGCCAGATAGAGCTCGACAGATTTTGCTTTTACAAGTGGAGCGAACAGCTTTCCCCATAGTGCTCCACTTGATTTATGCTTGTAAATAGCTTTATTATGATTCCTGCAAGGAGAATTTCAAATTATATGGACATGACAATGGGAGAGTAAAGGAAGAACAAAAAGTGAAAGAAAAGAAAAAAAAGAGTAGAGGTGAAAGAAAGAGGAGGTAAAAGGGAGAGAATGATAAAACCGCCCCGCCCCAAACCCGAAGCCAACCAATGCGCCAGGGGGCCAAGGCGAAGTGGAGGAGGGCAGGACGTGGGGAGATGGGCTCCGCACCTAGCGGAGATTCGAGTTCTTGGGAGAGGGAGCGGACCACACCCATACCTGGGAAAAAAAAAAAAATGGAAAACTCATTCACACCATCCCTCCCTTGTGCCCCACTCACCACACACAGAGAGAAAAAAAAAAAAGACGCTTTACACATATTCCCACATAACACTCACATCCAACACTGACCAAAGGGGGGGGGTCACCCCAAATCGACTATACGACTGCTTGTGCCCGGCCCCGGCCCCAGACCAGACGCCCCCCGGACCGGGCCCCCCCAAGAGGGCGGGCCAACACGACCCGCACGAGCCACCCGGCCAGAGCCCCCCCCCCCCCCCCTAAATACCTAATAAACCCCCTCCCTCCCCCCACCTTACCCTTGCCATCCCTGCCCCCCGCCCCTCCTGGGGGGAGCGGAGGCATCAGCCCCAGACCTGGCAAGCCGCTGACTTCACACCGCAGCCCCCCGCCAAGACCCCGGACACAGTGGCCCGCACCTCCTCCAGGCCCCAGACTCCTTGCCGCCATCGGAGAACGGGGGTGTGCAGAAGACCCTGATCTTCCCTACGCCTGCTCAAATGTTGTGTTGTTGCATGTTGTTCTCAAGTGCGTTTAAAAAACTGGGAGCGCCGAAGGGGATGCACGGCACAGCCCACCCCCCTTCCGGAAGGTAGCTGTTGCCAGCGCACCCCCTCCGGGCGACTGCCCAGAACCCTCAATGTCTAAGTGGGAGAGGAGGTGAAGGGAGCCGTCCGAGGTGAGGCCCACACAACATAAGCCCCCCCCCCAGACGTCTTCCCCCCCCCCCCCCCCCTACCATGGCCTATATGAGTGTGCGATGTGAAAAATGTTTGAAGTGAAAGTGTCTAAGATGCATGATAAAATTGGGGAGAGGGGCGTCACCAGAAAGTGGCAACCTCCAGTAACGCCCCCTCCCTCAGGACCTACATGTGTGGCGGCGTGATGGAGCAGGCAGAGGGAGGAGTCCGGGGATGGGGAGCAAATGACTGGGAAGTCAACCCAGGGAGCCAGCTCCCCTACTGACTCCAATAGGCACCCCCGCTCCCTGAAAGCCCCACCCAGAGAAGGGGGCCTCGCCAGCGGCACCACCGTAGCCCGGGGGACAGGGAGAGGCCGCAGGGCCCGCCAGCCAACCACCCACCAGGACCAACACCTCAACCCCCCCCCCCCCAGCCCACCCACCAAGCCTACTTAAACTAAATAAATAAATAAATAAATAATAATAATAATAATAAGAGGGGGGGACCCTGGCCAGCCGGCCCGCACGAGCCATCCCAAACCCCACCCCCCAGGTGAAACCCGCACCGGAAGACGACACGGACCAGGACCGGGACAGGGGGCCGGACACAAGCCCACCAGAACGTCAACCCCCCCATGTTAATGACCATGCCCCCCTACCAGCTCAACGGGCCCCGAGGCCCCCCAGCGCACCAGAGGCCCCGTGCAGGGGCGGACACCCGGGCGCGCGCCGGCCCACACCAAAAGCGGCACACCCCCCGGAACCGGAACCCCCGAGGCCCCGCCGGGGCCCGCGCCCGAGGGCGGCGCGCCCCAGGGACCCCAGACCCCCAGACCCACCCCGGCCCCACCCAGCGGCAGCACAGCTACCAGGTCAGTAACCCACGTCCGTCAACACGCAGCTCCCAAAGAGCGCCGCAAGCGGCTGCTGTAGGCCACCCGTAGGCCTCCCAAACTCCTCCCAGATGGGGGCAACAGACCCCGGAGCCGGATCCACCAGGCGCCCTACTCCAAGTGCCCCCAGGGCCCCAGGAACCCCTCCATCCAGCCACTGCGCCCTGCAGGAAGCAACCCACCGCCCCCTATTCCACTAAGTGATGGTGTTGATCAGAGGAGCCCAAAGAGACCAATCAGATGTGGAAGCAGATGCTGTCTCTAGATTAATATGATCCAACAAAAGATCTCTATACTGATTGATACTGAGATTTTGTTTACTTTTCCAATTCATGAGGATAGTTTTCTTTGCGATACATAAAGCAGTAAAAACCATGTAAACTATTTCTTTTTTCAGAGGACTTTCCTCAAAATTACCGAGCAGGCAAACTAATGGGGAAGGTGTAATTTTACAGCTCAAGCACAGATAAGTCCTTACATATCTGTGTCCAGAACCTCTGGACTGGTGTGCATAACCATAACGCATGAAAATAATTATCAGGATGATTGCCTATGCAGTGTGGGCAGATATTAGATTGTGCCAGACCCATCTTGAATAATCTTTGTCCTGTGTAGTGTACTCTGTGAACATTACTGTTTTTAATGTTCTTTTTTGTTACTACATTCTATCCCTACTTGCTTTTATTCTATTTTCTATCTACATTTTATTATTTTGGTATATCTTAATCATGTAAAGCACTTTGTATTGTCTTGTACTGAATTGTGCTATATAAATAAATTTGCCTTGCCTTGCCTGTGAAGGATTTTGTATTGTATTAGTTGTAAGTTGGTGTTTCTAGTCAATTTGAAAGTTCTTAGACATGTCTGAGCCCAGAAATTTTGTTCAAAGGTGCCTGATAAATCCTTTTCCCACTTCATTATAGGAAGAGATATCGAATCGTCTATTTTAGTCAGTGTCCTGTATGATTTAGACAGTAGTTTGGGGGGGGGGGGGGTTAAATCTAAGAACTCTATTATATTAGTTGGGACTTGTAAACCACCATTAATATGCTTATATTTATTTTTAATTATAGATTTTAAGTTGTTCATATTCCAAGAATTTATTTTTACTAATGCCATATTGCATATTTAGTTTAGCAAAATTGATGAACTCGGTTCCGTCAAGTAGATGTTCCAGATATTTAATACCTTTATTCTTCCAGTATGTAAAGTTTATCATTTTATTATTTTGTAGGATATCAGGGTTATTCCAGATAGGTGTACGACTGCATGGGATAAGGGATGACTTTGTCATTTTGAGGAACTCCCACCATGCTGTCAGAGTAGAACTAATGTTGATATTTTTGAAGCATGTATGCCGTTTTATATTTGAGCTAATAAACGGCAGATCTGAAATCATGATATTATTGCAGATTTCCTGTTCTATATCTAACCAAGGCTCATCTAAAAGACAATTTTTTTATCCATTTAGAGATGTATTGTAGCTTATTTGCTAAGTAATTGTTATGGAAGTTAGGCAGATCTAATCCTCCCCTGTCTTTAGTCTTCTGTATTGTCTTTAAGCTAATATGTGGGGGTTTATCTTTCCAAAGAAATTTAGAAATGGCAGAGTCTAGAGATTTAAACCAGTCAGATGATGGTTTATTGGGGACCATTGAAAATAAATAATTAATTCTAGGTAGGACCATCATTTTTATTGAAGCTACCCTACCCATAAGTGTGATTGGAAGCGATTTCCATCTTTCAAGGTCCTCTTCTATCCTGTTTAAAAGTGGGGCATGGTTAAGTTTAAGTAAATCTGTTAATTTATTCGACACAGTAATACCTAAATATTTAATATTTCCTGATTGCATTTGTAAATCTAGGGAGTTTTCGAGAGAGCAATTAATTGACAGTACCGTAGATTTAGACCAGTTTAACGAGTAATCTGATACTTTAGAGAAAGATTCTAGTATTCTAATTACTTGTAAAAGAGAATTATTTGAATGCTGGAGATAAAGTAATACATCATCCGCATACAGACTAATCTTGTGCTCTATTTTCATGCATTTTATACCTTTTACAGCTTTTGTTTGTCTGATTGTTGCTGCTAGAGGTTCTATAAAGATGGCAAAAAGTGATGGAGAAAGAGGGCATCCTTGCCTGGTGCCCCTCTGTAGACAAAAACTGGAAGATATTTGATTATTTGTCCTGACACAGGCTGTTGGAGAATTGTATAGAATTTTTAACCAGTTTATGAATAAATCGCCAAAACCGAATTTATGAAGAGTAGCGAATAAAAATTTCCAATTTACTCTATCAAATGCTTTTTCTGCGTCTAAAGACAATATATTGGTTTTAATGTTTTTACTGTAGGAATAATCAATTAAATTAAGTAATTGGCGTGTATTTGTGGATGACTGCCTTCCTCTGATGAAACCAGTTTGATCTGGATGTATTATGAGAGGAGTTACTTTGTCTAATCTTTTTGCAAAAGCTTTACAGATTATCTTAATATCCACATTAATTAATGATATGGGACGATAACTAGTGGGCAACACAGGATCTTTGTCTGGCTTGAGCAGAAGGCTGATGGTGGCAGAGTTCATATTAGCTGGAAATCTACCTTTTTCCTGTATTTCCTGCAACATTCTGTGGAACGTTGGGGCTAGAATATTCCAGAACTCTTTATAAAACTCAGTGGGGAATCCATCTGGACCTGGAGCCTTTTATTAGGCATGCTTTTAAGAGCTTCCTGGGTTTCAGCTGTTGTCAGCGGGGAATCCAGTGTCATTCTTTGGTTATCTGATAATTTAGGAAGTGTAATTTTATCCAGAAATTGCTTAATATCCTTCTCTGATGGATTTATCTGTGGTGTGTATAAAGATTTGTAGAAATCGCGGAAGGTATTATTTATACACTCTGGTTCACTTACTGTATTACCAGTTGAATCTGTAACTGCAAATATAGTAGTTTTCTCCTTATTTATTTTAAGCTGATTAGCTAGAAAGCTTCCTGACTTATTGCCATGTTCAAAATTTTCTATTCGGAGTCTTTGTATTAGAAATCTATTTTGCTTTTCAATATAGTGGTTTAGTTCTAATTTTACTTCACAGATTTTACCTAACTTGAGTGAGTGGTGCATTTAATGCAATGGGACATTACACAATTTGTTCCCAGATGCCACAAAACACTGCATGTGATTGTGAGTGATATAAGTTATCCATGTATTCTTTTTAAGGTATGTTTTCTACCTAGTAGACAGTGTTTGATGCATTATATTACTGAAAATGGTAAACAACCCCTAAGTAGGCTATCCTGTGCCTGTTGACTTTCCCAGACCTGGAAGATAATCGATTTATAAAAAAAACTTTTTAAAACAATTGCTGTTGGCTAAAGTGCTGCAAACAAACAGGACACATTACAAAAAACAATTCAAGGTTAATAACAGAAATAAACAAGAATAAATAAAACTGTCATGTTTTTCAAATGTTTTGCCCACATGCAGAAAACGTTCGGGAGACCAATACACAGTTTAAGATGTTTATTAAAGGAGCAAGGTGCAAAAACAAGTCGGAACGGCTAGACGCCTGGATCGAGGCCTGAACGTCTGGGCGGAATTAACTGCAAGGTAAGAGAGATAATGAGTCATGGATCGAAACCAGAAAGATGCCAGATTGTGCACAGCTTACCCTTAGTCGGAGAAACACGAGCAGGGAAGAGTAAGCACCGAGGGAACTAGTGTCTACTCTGATATGTGGGTGGTGACTGGAGGGCGGCTGGTGGAAACTGGCGAGAGACCCGAAGCAACCTCCACAGGTAGGAGGGACAGACAGATTGACTAGAGTACAGAAAGCTGAGGGTGCCAGTGGAATCCGAGAGGGGGGACCTCACCCCAACTAGGTACGTCCTAGGAAGTTCGAGGGGGAACGCCAGAGCAACATTTGAACACAGGACTTCCACTGAACAACTCCTCATCAAAACCCCAGGCCAGGTAAGTGCATCCAAGCACACAAAACTGTGACAAAAATAGAAGAGCCAAAATCAGTCCAAGGTAGAAGAGCAAAAACTCACGATACAAAAATCCGGGACTGGTCTGAGGCCACATCGTACCACGAATGGTTTAAGGCTCTGGCATCTTCCGTCTGTCTCTGCACTGCTTAAGAAGCCAGCGGAATCTGCTGCTGATGAGCCGCAGGTGTGGGGCACGCACCCACAGACACCAACACCACCTGTGGGAAAAGACCCAGAACCAGAGCAAACAGACAGCACCCTGACAAAACCATAAGTTAACTTGCATGTTGTATTTAAAAAGAGTACAAAAGGATTCAAACTACCAAGTTTACTTCTGAATCAGCTCTGGGTTTTGTTGTGCAATTATACACTGTTTAAATTTATTTAATGTTTCATAAATAACTCTGTCTGTTAAGTGTTAAGTATCTGGTGATGATCAGCTCTTAAGCTGATATCAGGACAATGGTTGAAAGGGATGAATTCGAGCACTAGCGATCTTTTTAACAGCAAAACCTGCACACACATGGAATAAAAAGGAGTGACAACTTCTTTTCAAGTCCAAGAATTTAATAACAGAAATAAAATGAACATCCAGAGAACATCACTATGTAATGCTGTTTACCTGAATTAACACAATATTTCGATTAATAAATCCTCTCTACTAGGCTAGTGAAACTTAACTAAACTACTAAGCAAAATGAAGATAAAAAGAAGCTAAGCTAATTAGACTATTTACAAGCAAAAACAAAACAAAAAAGACAAAACAAAAATGGTTGGTCATAATCAGAATACTTCAGTGAATCCTGGTTCACTGCAGATCTGATTAACAAAAACATGGAATGGAGTTAAAACATTTGCCATTTATTTCAATCCATTCACAATGCAAAGCCCAAGTTAAACAAAACATTATTTGTTGAAATAATATTCTTAGGACCGGTTTGTCCTGTAAAATCATTTAAACCCTTACAACCGAGTTTGTTAATGCGATTCTCCCTCCGGGCGTATGGGGTCGCTGCAGCAACTCGGTGGCTAAGAGGTTACAACATAAAGTTGCCAAAATTGTCTTGAAAACCGGCATTAATATACCATATTGATGCGGGAATAAGACAGATAACACCATCGAAGGATGGCGGAGCAGAACAGTTACGCTTTATTCTTTAAAACAAACTCCTTTTGAAATGTCCGGGACCGGATGTTAGCGAGGCTAATATCCTGTTGGCTAGCGGACGCTCGACAGTGACATGGTACCAAACATAGACATAATATAAGAGTAGACGCGTCATTGGGCGGGTTCTGCCTCTGCTGCGATGCGTCAGAGCGTCCGCCATCTTAAATGTGGCAAATCTGCAGTTACTCAGTCACTTAAACAGTATCAGAGGGACTTTAATCTCTGAATATACTTTGTATTCGTAGTATTTTTTGTAATATTACAAGTTTATTTTCGTATCCCTTTAGCTTCATTCTCCTGAATTTATTCTCCTAAAGAATAAAAATATTAAAAATAATCTAACCTGGCCCCATTACTCCAGGAGTGAAATAATTCTGCAAACTGTGATTATTCTGGAAATGTTCCCCCTTAATTCTCATAATATGATGTTTTTATCATAACATTATCACTTTTGTGTTTGTTTGTTTATTTTTACTTTATTTACCTAGTACTTTTTTTCTCATATTATTAATTTTACCTCTTTAATACTCCCCCAAAAAGTCTGTTCCTAAAGGTTCACATGTGACACGGTTTAATGAAATAATGAAGACCACAATGTTTAGATTTAACAAATTGATCCTTATATTCATAACACATACACACACAAATATATATATATATATATATATATATATATATATATATATATATATATATATATATATATATATATGTATATATGTATATATATATATGTATATATATATATATATATGTATATATGTATATATATATATGTATATATGTATATATATATGTGTGTGTGTGTGTCTGTGTGTGTGTCTGTGTGTCTATTTATTGCAGCACAGGAATGAGGCATCTTCTCTGATCCACGTTCACAATAACAACTCAACTTTTTTCTGCCACATACAATATGGCGGTGACGTTGACGTGCGAACCTGCGCCCTATGACGCGTCTACGTATATATGTCTGTGGTACCAAATGCTAGCAATGCTATATTGTTAGCCTTTTGTTCAAAACCCCAGGTATACACGGTTTACAAGACATTTCCCAATAAACCTTTTTACTTCACCCTCAGCCCGCTGCCCAAACCTCTGTCTTGTGTCAGTTCTGTCCAGTTTTGGCCATTCACACGGGTGGGTTTTCAGTCTTGATTTAAAGGAACTAAGTGTTTTGTTCCC
This sequence comes from Fundulus heteroclitus, assembly GCF_011125445.2. NCBI lineage: Eukaryota > Metazoa > Chordata > Actinopteri > Cyprinodontiformes > Fundulidae > Fundulus > Fundulus heteroclitus. Next base: position 9,243 of record NW_023396559.1, on the reverse strand, counting down.
AGTTAGCCTTTTGTTCAAAACCCCAGGTATACACGGTTTACAAGACATTTCCCAATAAACCTTTTTACTTCACCCTCAGCCCGCTGCCCAAACCTCTGTCTCGTGTCAGTTCTGTCCAGTTTTGGCCATTCACAGGAGGAGCGTTAAAGGAGGGAAGTTGTTGGTTTGCCTCTTGGCAGGCTAGCGTTAGCCTTGCAGCAGCATGTGGCTAACGGCGTGGTCTGGATAGCTTGGAGGCGACGTTCTTTGACCGGGATGCAGTCCGATTTGAGCAGGGGTTTTCCTCAGCATCCAGCCTTCAGCTCCATCGGGGTTTGCTTCCTTGTACAGGCTGAGGAAAAATACACAGAGCTGTTTCGCATGCAGGATCTTTGCCCCTGCATCTGATTGTGAGGTTAGGACAGCAACTTAGCTCTGTATTTTGTGTGTTGTTCATCCGGATTCAGTCAGGTCCTCTGCTGAAGCCGGCAGACGGCATTAGCAGACCCTGGATCAACGTGGCTGGTCCAGGCAATCTTTCAGATGTTCCAGCAGATGAGGCCATATGGCCCCATGGTTCAGGCCTCCTCCCTTGTCCTGGAGAGGTGGTCTGTGCAGCTGCTGAAGAGGTCTGCCGAAGAATGCTGAGGACAAGAGACTGAAGCAGAGGTGGCTGTGGCTTTTGTCTGTAAGGAGGTGGTCACAGCTGACCTCCTGCCGAGAGAAGGGCAGTCCCAGTTGACTCCCTCTCATGTTTGCAGCAGGAGCAGAATTCAATCTGAGATCAATTATTTATCATGGCGTTATTGCATAACAGTTTTTACAGAGAAGAGTTCTACCTTATCCTAGACATAGTAAATGTACAAATTGATGAGAGGTTTATACAACCAGGCATTCAAACAATAAAAGAACTGGAAAACTCCCCCCTGACCCTCAATAAAAAGTTGCACCAATTTACAAATATCCTTATTAGTTTACTATGGTGATTATTTAATACCCAGATGTAGTTGTAGTTGAAGAATTAATCATTTTTAATTCTGTATTATGTGCTGTAAATTATTACTTTTTTTTTTTTTAGAAAAAAATAAAGAAAAAAAACAGTGTCCCAAAATATAAGTCATTCTAAAGATTCGGCCTTGGTCTATGCCTTGGCTTCAGAGGACCCGGATTTGTTCTTGGACTCAGAGGGCCCGGTCTTGGTCTTGGAAGAACTGATCTTGACTTCATCACTGCTGTTCAGATTAAATTTTAGTAGAAAAAAATTTATTTCGCCGTTTGTAACCGTTTTGTGTATTTAACTTACATTTCGTCCTTTTTTTCTTGCCATGTAGATTTTGTTTCAGTAATATTTCTACTTTGTTTATATTTAAACATATTTCCTGTTAAATAAAGAAATATGAAAAGTACAGCCATTTATGTTCTGATGACACTGGTTTGTAAGATTAAAAGTACTTTTTTAAACTATAAACCTTTAATGAGGTGTTAAACATTCTTTTCATAAAGTCCAAAATACACATCAAATAAGTTGATCAATAATCCTGTTATAATGGGCCAAAAGCAACTCTAAACGGGTGGGTTTTCAGTCTTGATTTAAAGGAACTAAGTGTTTTGTATTTGCAGTTATCTGGAAGTTTGTTCCAGATTTGAGGAGCACAGGAATAAAGGCTGCTTACCCATGTTTGATTTTGGTTCTGGGTATGCAGAGTAGACCAGAACCAGAAGATCTCAGTTGTCTGGAGGGTTGATAGAGCAACAACAGCTCTTTAATGTATGTTGGTGTTAAGCCATTCAGTGATTTATAAACTAACATAAGTATTTTAAAGTCTATTCGCTGAGCAACAGGGAGCCATTGTAAAGACGTTAATTAAATTAAATTAAATTAAATTTTATTTGTATAGCGCCAATTCATGAAACATATCATTTCAAGACACTTTCCAAAGTCAATTTCAATCAGATTAAACATTTTGGGTCAGATTATACAGATTGGTCAAAAAATATCCTATATAAGGGAACCAGTTGTTTGCATCAAAGTCTTGACAAGCAGCATTCACTCCTGGAGAAGCGTAGAGCCACAGTGGACAATCACCTGCATTGTCCATGGCTTAGCAGCAATCCCTCATACTGAGCAAGCATGAAGCGACAATGGAAAGAAAAAATCCCCATTAACGGGAAGGAAATACCTCCAGCAGAACCAGGCTCAGTATGAACGGTCATCTGCCTCGACTGACTGGGGGTTACAGAAGACAGAGCAGAGACACAACAAGACAGACAGACAAGCACAGAAGCACACATTGATCCAGTAATCTGTTCCACATTAGATGGTAATGGTGGGTGATCTGTCTTCCCTGTATAATGTCACAGCTAACAGTACGCCAGACCAAGTGTACCTACTATGAAGAAAAAAATGACAGAGAACAAAAAGTTAAAAGCTGAAATGACGACAAGCAATGCAAAATTGGAAAAGAGTAGAACTCAGTAGAGTGAGAAAAATAGACCCTGATGTCCTTCAGTAGCCTAAGCCTACAGCAGAATAACTATAGAGGTAGCTCAGGGTAACATAAGCCACTCTAACTATAAGCTTTGTCAAAAAGTAAAGTTTTAAGTTTTTTAGAACTGGGGTGCTCTATCTTCCTGGTTGCAGCAACAGTTGTCTGATTGATTTTTTTTTTTAACAGACCTGTGAAGACAACGTTGCAGTGATCAGCGCGATTAAAGATTAAAGCATGGATCAATTTCTCTAGATCTCGCTGGGACATCAGTCCTTTAATCCTGGAAATGTTCTTCAGGTGATAAAAGCCGACGTTTTAACTGTCTTTATGTGCCCTTGAAGGTTCAGGTTTGAGTCCATCACTACGCCCAGCGTTCAAGCCTGATCACTAGTTTTTAGTAGTAAAAACCAAAACTGTGTGTGGACCCTAGTTTGTTGCTCTTTAGGTCCAAAGATAATAACTTCAGTTTTGTTTCTGTGCAGCTGGAGAAGGTTTTGGCACACCCATGCACTGATTTGTTCTAAGTATCTGTTCAGTGCATGGATGGGTTCAGAGTCACCTGGTTACATCGTAACATAGAGCTGTGTATCATCTGCGTAGTTATGGTAACTAATCTTGTTTCTTGTTATAACCTTAGCTAGTGGGAGCATATAGATGTTGAACAGAAGGGGTCCCAAGATAGAACCTTGGTGTACCCCACATGTGATCTTTGTCCGCTCTGATGAGAAGTTACTTGACACAAAGAAGTCCCATTTCCATTCATAGGGACATGTACAGTGTTCATCTATCACAGCAAAAAGATCTAATTGCTAAAACTAAATCACCTTTTTATTCTGGTTTGATCTACCTACAATTAAGGTAACTCATAAACACTGTTTTCGCTACTCAAAAATATTTTCCAACCTCAGGACTGTTTTCCTTCACTTCTGTATTCAACGGATGTCTATTACTTTCCCTTTTTGCCAGGCATTTTCCAAATTTCAACTTCCAAATCCCTCAGAAATCTCAGATCTTATTAGTAAATCCAAACCCTCTACATGTCAGCTTGATCCTCTACCTACAGCCCTGGTTAAATCATGCCTCCCATCTCTCCTCCCCTTCACAACTGGTATCATGCACTCCTCACTACTGGAATTGTTCCCACTCTTTTAAAGACTGCAGTTGTAAGTCTTATACTGAAAAAATCTGGATCAGATCCCAACAATTATAATAACCTTTGCCCCATCTCCAAGTTACCGTTTAACTCTAAAATACTTGAAAAAACAGTTGCTACTCAACTGCATTCTCATTTAACTCAAAATAACCTCTATGAACAATTCCAGTCTGGTTTCTGTTCCTGTCATAGCACAGTCATTGTTCTTATGAAAATCATAGATGACCTCCTGATGGCAGCTGACTCTGGTTTATTCTCCATACTCATCCTTCTCGATCTATCCTACTCAACACATTATCTTCAATTGGCATCTCTTCTTTCTATATACTGGTTTTATTCCTATCTTAATGGTCGCACTCAGTCTGTCCAGCTCAAGTCATTCAGTTCCTGTCCCTCACCTGTAACTTCTGGTGTACCTCAGGGATCTGTCCTTGGACCTCTGCCCTTCATCATATATCTTCTTCACCTTGGCAATATTTTCCATAAGTTTAACATCCAGCTCTACCTATCTAGTAAGCCTAACTCAGTCCTTCCACCTTCCTCCCTCCTCTTTAAGCTCTATTTTCAGCTGGAGTTCTGGGAGTTCTGCTTATCGGTTTGTTTTGGATCAGTGTCTATCTCCTGGCTTTGTGCTTGTCCTTCCACAATCTTGGCTGGGACAATCATGTTGTTGTTTATGTTGTCCTATGTTTGGAGAAATTACCTGTTGTTAACAGCACTGAAAATTTTGGCAGTCAAACGTTTTTTCCCCATCTTGATTTAGGCTGACTCCATTGTGTCTGAAAAGGTCATTGTCAGGTTTAAAGCACCTAAAACATTCATTAAACAACACACGGAAGAAAGACAACAGACATTAATTTCTTTTACTTTCGAGAGGAGAAACGACAGAGATCTGCTCAGTTACAAATCTTCCATCACTCTGAAAAACACCCTGTCGTCACCTCTCTTTTTATTTTCAATAGGGGAGGTCCTTAATTACAAAACACAGTTGCAGCTCTAAGGAAGTAGGGGAACAGTGACATCCAAGATAACACAGCATGATTTAATCACATCTCTTCCAGGCACTCAATGCAGATCATTCACTACACAGAGAATGGGTCACAAGTATCACAGATAACCGGGCGCATCACAGTTACACAGATTCCTTGTAAAAACACTCATTATCAAGCTACAATATTAATCACCTCACATATATATTCCAGTAAATATATGATGACAAACCCAATAAATCATTAACACAATCAAAGAAATATAAAATTTTCCCAACATTTCCTCCCTATTTATCATGTATTTACTCTTTTCTCACATCACTTCAGGCAACTACTTCATTAGATTTTCAACTGGAAGATCATTTTATGAAGGTAAAACATATTTACACTCAGGGTTCAATTTACAATAGTGATCCATGGTCAGCGAAGTGTGGTGGATAAAAGGTATCCGACTCTTCATCGCTGTCTTCATCGTTGTCACCGTGGGCCAACAGTGGATACATCTATGCCATTTTGTCTTCCATGGGTGATATTGCTGTAGTGATAAGACGATTCAACAAAGAACAGAGACAAGGAATACAACAACATCCACACAACACCAGAATAGCAGTAAACACTGCAGTGGAAACTAAAATTGATGTGACCAGTGTTTTATACTTCCCAAACGCATCCAAAAACGAGTCCCACATGGCAGTGTCTACTCCAGAATGCTCTTTCATTTCTCGTTGAGAGTGCGCAGCCCCTCTATAACCTTGGTCAGGTTGCCGTCAGCAGCAGTGTTGTTAGGAATGAATGTGCAGCATTGTTCTCCAAAGATAGCACAAACACCTCCTTTTTCTGCCAGCAGCATGTCTAAAGCAATTCTGTTCTGGAAAGCCATTAGAGAAGTTGCAGCTAACTGGTCACGTACTGCTTCAAAACCGCTTTGTGTCCAATTACCTAATCTCTGGATGTTGTAGTGGATGTAATTGATTCTGTCCACATTTTTGTTGATTGTGCACCACCAGCAGAGAAACGATTCAAAACCTGCATCTATTTGATCTGTTATTTTGTACTCATCAGGAACTCCACGAAGAACTCCTGTAGTGTCTATATAAGTTGGATCTGCTTTACCTTGCCATGATGTTGATCTTTTATTCCTTTTCTATGCTTCAGAAACCACACTAAATAACTGAGAGATCAGATTTTCGACTGTCATGGGGACCACGGACACAGGCAAGTAACAAAGTGACCAGGGCACAATACCCTATGGTATTTTTTTGGTAATCTATCAAACAACCTGTCATCCCCACACCACCACCAAATGTCACTTCTTGCTACTGGGTTAAAATAAGGACTTACTGTTATTGTGGTTATAAACACCATGTTCTAGATAAATTTCCTAATTTTCTGTCCTGGTCCTGTCATGTTTATACAGGTGAAATTCCCTGGTGCTACTTTTATAGAAAACAATGGTTTTCTTTTAATCCAATGTGGTAAGCGGAAATATGGTATCCCATTCTTTACAGGAACAGTCATAGTGCTCCCAGAAAATCTTATGATTGTCAAATAAGTTCACAGAGCTGGCAGATCATTCTTTAATAAGCCATTTATTATTTATAAGCAGTCTGGTGTAATTCCCCTCACCACATCCTGCCTGTGGTATTGATCCACTGATAAACACCTTCATTTTCACACTTCTGACTGTACTTAGAAGGTGAAATTAGTCATTTCTGATTTTTGCTTGGCCAGGTCAGTCATTCCAATATGTATGATGAGATTCTCAATGTTCAGCTGATCAGTGGTTAATGGGAGTATTTTCTGTGTTATATCAGACACTGTCATTTGGGAAGTAGATTACCTTCGTTCTCTTTGTACTGCAGGTGATTGATGTTATTAACTCCTGCAACACAACAATAAGAATGTTTGGCATAAATTTTGGTTTCTAGGTCACTTTAGGAGGTGGTTGTGTTGGTCTCATATCATGCTTCTTGTTGATGTATGGAGGAGATGTGTCCTTCGTGTGTTATGGCGCGAGCTGGCTGAATAGTCCTTGGTACCAGAGTTAAAGAACATGGAATAATGTTGGCTCCAGCTGCTTGTTGTTTTTTCTTTAGTGCTGGTGTTGACCAGGAGATGTCTCGGCTCAGTGCTGGCCACACTGTATCATCTAGGTGAGGGGTCTGTCCCGTTAGGCATCTAGTCAGATCCAAAGGAAAAGATTTATTCTTTGGCTGGCTCAGTTTCAGGTGGGTGAGCTGCTTGCTGACGGTTACTCGAAGGTTGTTGGTTGTTTTGAGACGTCGGTAGAGTTGTTTCATTTCCAGAGCCTGTGTTGATCTCAATATTTACCTCCTCCTGAGAGACCCTCTGTTCTATCAATTGAATCTGATAAGCAGGAGACCAGAAGATGCAGGTATGACCGATCAGAAAAGGTGATGTGAACCGGGTATCCACCAGAACGGGCAGAGCAAGGCGGCTGGAACTTACGGGGAGGAAACAAGCAGATTTGTTCGGCATGCAGATACAGGCAACTTTAATGGAAGAGTCCAGCTGGCTGAGCACACATGAACTGGTAGAGGAAGGGGAAATGAGATCAGATCAGACAGTGCTAGAGAGACATTCTGGCAGGGATGAGTTGGCTGAGGCAGGTATATATGGACAGGGAAACAGGTGAGCAGGGTGATAGGATAGTGACTGGTAGCTACGAGGGTGACAGGCTGACAGAGAAGTCCAAAAAGTCAAAACAAACCAAAAACCCAAATCATCACATATATGGAAGGAAAAATAAGGAGATGAATAAGAGAAAAGTAAAAGAAAGAAATAAACTGTCAGATAGAAAGAGAATGGAGGGCAATACTAAAATCATATATGTTAATATATTTATCACTAATGTATGTGTAACGGTTAGTTTTAATTGTCAAACCTGTTAGCAGCACTTATTTTGATATATAGCCAAATCCTTCAATTAACGCAACTATTTCCCCAAAAGGGAGAGAGTGGCAGTGTAAATGACCCCGGAAAGTAAGAAGGAGAGAGAGACTGGACAGAGGTTGAGAGAAAATTAAAGACACATGACTTTATCATGCCTCAGACGGTTTGAATTACACTGCATCCTACAAGGCAAGGCTAATTTCCCATGTAATTGTTATTGTGATCCTTGCTGTGTTAGTAATGCTCTCTCGCACCGCAAAAAAGCAAGGAAGATAAAATACAAGAGAATAAGAAAATGGGAAAAATAATTAATTTCAAGATAGAAAATAATTTTTTTCTGACTCCAATGAGTAGAAAGTACAAGGAAATATAAATAATGAAATACATAATTAAAAAGTAGTCAAGGAAAGAAAATAGCAAAGAATTAAATTATAGCAGAAGTACAAGTACAAGTCAAAAGCACATAGGGATTAGGGCTGGAGGATAATTAAATAACATATATATCGATTGATAGATGTATATCGATGATAGAGAAAAGGGTCAATAAAAAAGTTCAACAGAAAAACAGTTTTCCATCCTTTTGCATTCTAACTTTTCATGTAGGTTAATATCGCAGTCATTACATCCTCCCAACCAATTACAAACGCAGACCAAGGAACGCTCTGTCACCAAGCTCTACTCCTTGAAAGGGTTCAGAGAGCATGCGTTCTTTTATTTTTTAAATACTTGCAGTTTTGGTAAAACGTTGTTAGAATAAAGGGTTGAGTTTAAATTCAGTGTTTGTGTGTTCTGTATCTAAAAATTGGTTGCTAAGCAACAGCATAAAATGGCCGGCGCTGCACTTAAAGTATAGGTTTTGAATTTGTTGATAATTATCGATATCAATTAATATGATTTCTATTTTATCAATGTGCTTTTTTTCTATTTTGTCCAGCCCTTATAAGGATAACAGTTATATTAGGAATAAGAGAACAAAAACGATGTAGGAAAATTACATATTAGCGAAGGGGATAAGGCCAGAAATTCAAGAAAGGAAATCAAGGAAAACTGAATTCATAATCCCTTTATAAAGTTTTACTTGACATTAAATTGTTTTAAAGGAATGTGTGTTTCAAATAAAAGTTGTCCAACATCACAAACCAGATCCATTTGTTTTGCTAGGAAATTATATTTCTACCTAAACTGTCAAATTATTAGAATAATGTACAACAGGTGTAATAGAGTATTACAAAACCAATAGTCATGACATTTTGCTGCCAGATCCCTGTAACCTTACAGGGTAGATTTAAATCAGTGACAGATTTAATTATCTGAAAAAAATCGGGTTTGAAACAAATTGCCTTCATTAAGGTAGCAAATGTTTATTGCTAATTATAGTGCATGCTAGTTGTTGTGCCTTACTCTAACACCTGAATACAATGGATCAATAAACATATTGTTCACAAGAACAGTGTTCTTTAAAAAATGCTTATCGGAGAGAGGGGAAAACATATTGAGAATGATCATTGAAATAATTAAATGATGCTGAACTAAGAAAGTCTCAATGAACCAAACCAAGAAAGTCATTGAAAATGATGAAGGGATAACAAAATTGGCAAATGATCAGCAATGATCAGCTATTGGTTGATCAAAGAAGGTCTATGGTCTACGAGCATTGTAACAATTGAAAAGACACCGATATGAAGCCAAGCAAAGATCAGAAGACCTTGCTAAGTCCCAT